>NC_068394.1:20649743-20779743 GCF_023724105.1 Carassius gibelio
ATGTTAATTATAAAGCATATTAGAAAGCTTAGTGAACAGTTCAATGCGACAGTCCATTTCTGAAAACCCATAACAAAGGCTTTCTTACTCACAAATGCTAGCAGGCATATATATGAGCCATCAGACAGACATAAATATTTTGCAGAGACAATCTGCGTTACGGTTTTAGCTGGTGTGTAATAAAGGCACACAAGGAAGACAATATACAAAGGGCTTCTTTTAATGATTGAAAGGAACAAGGGCACATCCAACATAAACTTAACTCACATCAATCACGGACGAGCAATAACTAAACAGACAGGGTATTTAAGCACACGGGAGGTAATCAGGGAAATGGAGATAGGTGGGGATTAATCAATTAACAAAACAAGAACCAAATAAGTTAACAGAAAGTCACTGAATGTAACAGTTTGCCCCCTCCTGGAATGTCCTCACACTGCAAGAGGAATATCAGTGGAGGGAGGGTGGGGGTTCTGGAGGCGGATGTGAGGCAGGCAAGGGGCAGGCAATAGAGAGGATCCAGGTTTGAGTAGGAGGGAGGAGCCCAGAACAGGAAGAGCCAGATGGTGCTCCAGAGACCAGCCAAGATGGAGATCGATGGCGTGAGGAGCCATGGTGGAGGAGGAGCCAATGACACCAGGGGGCCGACAGACGGGGACTGCGCCAGTGGGTGAGGAGCCCATGATGGATCAGAGCAGCCGCAGAGCCAGGGTGAAGCCGAGGAACCGGAGGGCTAAGGCGGAGCAGAAGGCTCAGGTGACCAAGGCGGAGGCGGGCCCTGTAAGACCACTGCAGAGCCGGAGTGACTGAGGATGGAGGTGGAACCAGAGGGAAGGCGGAGCCTAACAGAGCCGGAGGGATGGAGTGACAAGGTGAAGCCAGAGGAATGGAGTCCCAAGGCGGCAGATGGTCGACGACTTACCAAGGTGCAGCCAGAGGGACGAGGGAGCCCGGTGGAGCTGGTTGGATGCCGGGCCACGGCGGAGACGAGGGAGCTAAGAGCCAAGGTGGAGCCGCAGGGATGATTACCGAGGTGGAGTCCAGGGCTTGGTGGCTGGAGGCAGGGAATCCTCACGCCAAGGCGGAGCTGGATACTTGAAGACCCGCGGTGAACCATTGCGCCCAGATGACACTTACTAAGGGTGAGCTGCGGGACTGACTGGCACCAGTGGAGATGAGGTCGAGGAACTGGCTGGTCTAGGAGGAGATGAGAGAGGGATGAAACACGGGAGGAACAGGGCTGGGCAGAGCAGCGGAGAAACAGGAGATTCAGGGCTGGTCAGAATCAGCGGAAATGGAGCAGAGGAACTGACTGGTCAAGGAGGTGGGAGTGGGAAGCTGGGAGGGAATACAGGTGGATCAGGGCTGGGCGGAACCAGCAGAGACACAGGAGATTCAGGGCTGGGCGAAACCAGCAGAGACACAGGAGATTCAGGGCTGGGCGGAACCAGCGGAGAAACTGGAAATTCAGGGCTGGGCGGAACCAGCGGAGAAACAGGAAATTCAGGGCTGGGCGGAACCAGCGGAGAAACAGGAAATTCAGGGCTGGGCGGAACCAGCGGAGACACAGCGGATTCGGGTAAAACCTCACTGAACCAGTCTATAAGGTCCACTTGAAAAATGTCCATTAGTTCCTCTATATAATTTACAGAAACCAATTGCAGCTCACCCTCAGTCGTGGGAGTCTGGGCAGGGCTTTCCTTCACGCCCTCGATCTCCACTAAAAGTCCCACGACACACGGTGTTGCCGGCTCACACACCTGGTCAGTCGCGCTCTCGAGTCTTTGCTCCCCGACAATGACAGGCTCGGGCTCTGCTGCTGCGGCGGGCTCTAGCTCCGTGCAGCTGGATGGCGGCTGGCTGGTCTCTGGATTGGGAGTGGGGCTGGAGATATCCTCTTTAGTGTGACCATCAGTGAATGGGGATCTATTTTTCTCCAGCACCCACTCCATGAAGGCGGCAAAATCCTCTCTGAGACCGTTCGGTGGCAGGCGTGCCTTACACCGCTCGCTCAGGCCGGGAAGTGGGTAAGGCACGCCAGATCTAGATTGTCCCTGGTATGGTCCTCCAGCGAACAGTCCAGTTGCTCCAGGCACAGGAGTTGGACAGCTGGGATTGCCATTGCGAGAGGGGGGAGAACAAAAAACAAAAAGGAAGAAATATGCCACTAAACTAAACTTTGAGTCCGTGATTCTGTTACGGGTTTAGCTGGTGTGTAATGAAGGCGCACAAGGAAGATGATATACAAAGGGTTTCTTTCAATGATCACGGGGGAGCAAGGGCACATCCAACATAAACTTAACTCACTTCAATCAAGGATGTGGAAGAACTAAACAGACAGGGTATTTAAGCACACGGGAGGTAATCAGGGAAATGGAGACAGGTCCGGATTAATCAAGAAAAGGAAGATGACCAAATTAGGAAACAGAAATTCACAGAATGTAACAATCTGATGGATTAGTTTCAACTACCATTCCTTTAAAACAACCATTAATCCAATTAAGCGCTTGAGATTTGAGTAGAGGTTTGCAACAGTCAAGCATTATGTGGTAATGCAGCCCATGGCAGCTGGATCACCTTAATGCAAGAAGATATTCTCTCTCAACCAGTGTTCGGTGCTGGTTGTTACCACTATAAACAGGTTAGAACTTCATCAGATTCACCTTGCGTCTATGTCCATTGAAGCCACTCATTTGCTCTGCCTTCTTTACAATGTAATTAAGCTCCTGGTTGGAGACCTCCATGTCATGTTGAACAAAGAAATCTCCCTCAGTGCTGTGGAGCCACTGGTATATATCTTATCACAAGAAGTAGAGTGTTAGGAAATGTTAAGCAAAATGAATTTATAGCACCAATCTAAAAAAAATATGAATAAAATGTTATGAATAAAAAAATATAATAAAAAATAAACTATGTATGAAATCCTATTTTGTCACGTAACATGCAGGAACCAATGACATTTGGTGTTGTTGATGTTAATCTTGGTCTTCTACTCCTAAAGTTGACTATTTGTTGACTATTGTTGTTTTTTTTTTTTTTTTTTTTTTTATAAAGACTTGTGTGAATGATATTTTTGAGACCGCAATTAATATTAACATAATTTTCCATCTGTTCCTCACATAATTTAGAATTTAGCAACTATTAAGGGGTTTCAATGACACGGAGGGCATGTTATGTTGAAATGATCAGTAAACTTTTTCTTGGTTTGTCGCAAAGTTGCAGGGGAGAAGTTTGGAGTTCAAGTGGGTTTTATGCCACCTTGTCACATCCTGGTCATTTTGCTGTCAAGGTTGTTAACGTCTGACAAACAGCTCATCTGACCTTTCTAACAGAGGGAAATTCTCGGCAGAAAAGCAGTCCTGACCCATCAATGTCAACCGATAGAAGGATCACATAACTGAAAAGGTTTGACACATTTGTTAACTAATTACGGTATTTTCTACTCCCCTACATTCTACTCAAGTAAAAGCTGTAATGAACAGACATCTTGAACCTCTAGTGGGTCTTAAGCTTAAGAAGCATATTAAATAAAGCTTCCTTTCTCACTCATCACAGATAAGTTCATTTAATGTTGGATTCTTAAATCACAAGGTAGTGTGGGAGGCTTGTTTGCTTGTGTTTTTGTGGGAAGACTGTCTCTTGAGATCATTACTTACTTACATAAACTCATGTTCTTCAAAGAAGCTGAGATTATAGAGGTAACTGAATCTCTGTCTGGTGAGGAAATTGTGAGTCATATGACCACTACATTGTGGTTACTGATATTGAGTCTTAAGGTGGCACCTCCTTCGACATCGCTCATTGTCAGTGAATGAATCAACAGCTGTGAAAACACACAGATTGGCTTCTCTTCAAAACACCTTGACCCTCTCACATAGAAAAGGGTAATGTGCACTCCAGAAAATGAAACATCGACCATGCAAAGTATAAAGGATGAAAAGCAATAAAACTCTGTGAAATGTAACAATTCATCATTTTACCAAAGGAAGAAAATGGCATATACATGACCTAAGCCTGGATGAATATATGACAAAAACCCATTCATTTATGATCAAAATTAAAAATACTGCCAGAGTACACAGTCTATTATATGCTTAGTGCACATATTAATGTAAACTAATATGCATTCACAATCTTATTTCCACTTTAAATTGATATGTATTAATGTATGTCAAGGTTGTATAATAAACATAAAATATAATGTACAATCATAATGAACTAATAATGAATTAATAATTGGCTAAGATGACAAACTTTTTTTTCTCCTTGTTAAGGAAGTCAATGACAGGCTATGCAGAGGGTTAGCTGATTCATAGTCATGGGGTCAGGTGATCATTGTTTTGGTGGCAGCCCTGGTATGTTTTAAGGGGACCTGAGCACCAATGGAATGTCACCAGGTAGAGCTGTAGTCAAGTTCAGCTTTATTGAGTCCAAGACAAGTCCAAGACCAGGACTAGTTGAGACCAAGTCGAGACAAAGTCAAAAAAGAGGTTTGAGGCCAAGTCAAGTCCGAGTCCAAAAGCTTTGAGTCCAACTCAAGACTGAGTCCAAATGAGAGAGAAAAAAAGTATCCTCTTCAAGACCACGTACTTCATAAAATATGTGACGCGAGAGACAACATACACTGAAAAAAAAAATAAACGATTCGTTGTCTGAACAACCATTACTTACAAAAGTAAATATATTAAACACAAAAAAACGTAGTATTTATAACAATTATAACAACTATTTATTCAATGTCTACTTAACATATATAGTTAATGTAATACAAAAATATAAGTTACAAAGTGAACTTAAGTGTATGCATAAATTAAATGAAAGAAAATAAGTCACGTCAACTACTAGAACAATTACAATAGGTAGCGAGCCTAATTGGGCATTACCGCTGGTAGCACGGTACCGCGGCGGTAACTGTAATTCAGTCACGTGTTAAAATCATTCTCGGAACTACCGCCAGGTGGCGCAAAGGGACAGAATGCGAAATTAATGTAATTGTAAAATTAGATAAAAGAAGGAAGTAAAACAACAATAACGTTATGATACAACATAGTAACATTTAAAAAAAAAAAAAAAAAAAAAAATTACAATTTGTTAATTTCAAAATGTAGGATAGTCTTATGCTGTGTTCACACCAAACGCGAATAGAGCGTCTGGCACGAATGATTTCAATGTTAAGTCAATGCAAAGGCACGTTTACGTGCTTCTGGAGGTCTCGCGGTGCAGATGAGGCATTTAGCATTTAGCGGATGAGGCATTTACCAAACGCAAATAGAGCGTCTGGCACGAATGATTTCAATGTTAAGTCAATGCAAAGGCACGTTTACGTGCTTCTGGAGGTCTCGCGGTGCGGATGAGGCCAAAAGATAAGAAACGTTTGGTCTTACCCCCACATTATACGTTTCTTATCTTTGGCCTTCGAATTATTACATTTGCAATCGAGCTGAAAGTTGGAAAAACATCAATCCTGGTCTTGTGATGTTGCACATACTATACAGAATATTTATATTTTTTGTATCGCAATGTTTGTTTCTTTGTGTGTGCTGTTCTTACAGTTTTTATTTCTCCGTGAGTCAGACAGACTGCACGAGCCTCAACTGACGCGACCTTGATACTGTCAATACATTATCTGTTATTAGTCACTGTTTACACTGAAAGTAATAAAATGAGAATCATTCTCTTCAAAGTTTCTCTTCAATTTTTTGCTATTAAAATTTTGATCAGGTTACTTGTCCGTTCGGGCAAGTACAATTCTCTTTCACTTGCCCCTTCACAAAATCCACTTGACCCGGACAAGCGTTAATGTCGAGACCTGGCTAATATATAAAGACCATTTCCAGGTCAAATATTCCATCTCAAAACACTTGAAGTGCATAAGGTAGTAACAATGAAGAAATATCAACATTACAAAAATATATTAAAGGACCTGAAATTCCCAGCAATAACTTTTGGAGGTCAACGATTTTCATTGACAGCAAATTAATCCATGGTAGGCAGAGTTTACACTGAATAGTGACATTTTGCCATGTCTTTTAAGAAAAAAAATTAAATGATGTATGAACATCCAGTAAGGCTGCGTTCCCCTCCATATTCCAAAATCTTGCTGATTTCTTCTGAGCGTGATTCTGACACCCCTCCCCCCTCCGCCGGAAAAACTCGAAGAATCACGAATGGCAGGTTTATTAGGAAAAAATATAAACGTAAAAAAAAAAAAAAAGAAACTTAGGAGAATCATTCAGTATTTTAAAAAGTAGTTTACTCTCATTACAAGTACTTGAGTTTTGAAATCTGATCACGTAATCCAGATTACATGTAATCCGTTACTACCCAGCTCTGTTATATATATATATATATATATATATATATATATATATATATATATATATATATATATATATATATATATAGAGAGAGAGAGAGAGAGAGAGAGAGAGATAGATAGATAGATATCTATAGTCAATATCTATGACTATATAGTCATTTTTATTCCTGTCTCTATAGAAGTATGAACTTCTGTCATATAGCTCTGATTGACTGCTCACCATAGACTGTATAAAAATGTTTCATAAACCTTCAGTTGTAATATTCTCTAAAATTCATGCCATTAGTAATTTCACAGTATTTTCACCTCCTAAATCACTAACCTTTAAAGTCACAATTCTATAATGGTTTAAAATTTCTCAGGCCAATGGTATTTTTTAATGACATTATTTTTTATTATTATTATTATTATTTATTTTTTATTTATTTTTTTTTAATAATTGTAGCCTACATAAATAGGTAAAGCAAAACAAATATATTTGGATCGTCCCTTATTTTTTCCATTATTTTCTTAAAGAATAAACACGTATTTTCTACAAGAATAAACATGATAACACATTATTAATTAATAAAAATAATTTAATCAATTAAAACATTTTTTTAAACTTGAATTTAAATACTATTAAACTAACTTTAAATTCTCAAGGAGCTTATGAGTAAAAAATCGTCAAATGTCACAGTGCATGTTAAATAGCCTAAATGAACTTGTGCTAACAATAGAATTATTCTTAAAAAATCTAACTACCTTTCTAATATTTTTGTATTCTATTTTTATTTTCATTTATTACGCAATTATAAATGTGTGTATGTGTAAAGACCTCTAACTAGCTTGCTCTATTCTTTTTTTTATTCAGTTTTTTTTATTTATTATATTATTTTAAATACAATGCTACTGTACGTGTACTGTGTTAACCTAACTGAGACTTGTTATAGTACTTATATATAATTGCTCTTTTTGTTGTTTTTGATTGCTTCCATGTCTTCATCTGTAAGTCACTTTGGATAAAAGCGTCTGCTAAATGAATAACTGTAAATGTAAATGTAAATAATTAGAACAAACATTATAATTCGATCTTCATTATATAATAATTTGAAGGCCAAAGATAAGAGATGTATCGTCTTACCCCAAACAAATTATATTTTATCTTGAACCACTAAAGAGACATCAGAGCCAGTGCCAAATGTCAGAAGATCTAGCCGAGGTGAGGCTGCTCTCGGCGGATACATGATGATGGAGCTCCCGCTGATCATGTGGAGCTCACATCTCCGAGATCGGGATTTAGGAGGTGAAAATAATGTGAAATTACTAATGGCATGAATATTACAGAGAATATTACAACTGAAGGTTTATGAAACATTAGCCAATAAAGCATTTTATTTTAAAACAACGGAACTTATAGTTGATACCTAAATTATTATTTCAACCATACAAGCATGTAAATAAATAAAATGCATACTTTTCATAACATTTCATTATTCACAAAATGCATAACGTTTCGTTTCTGGTGTTTGGATTTGTACTTCAATATAATGAGCTCCAAGTTTAAGAATAACAACCTATGATTCCTCAAATCATCCTTCCTCAAACACCTATGATCACAAATAACAATGATTTTCGTAAAATAATGATTAATTATTAATTGATGATTTGTTATTATCATTATGGTCTTGTGAAAATAATAACATGGGCTGCGAGAAAATAATGAATACAAAGAGTAGTGCTGCTGAGTGCAGGCATAATTCAACAAAACGGTTGGTTGGGTTTTTGGGGTTAGTTATGTGGGGGTCGAGATAAAGGTGTGAATTGTTCTTTCATATGGACAGTGTCTTATGAGGCTTTCACTTGCTGAACTGGTTTATATAGGGCTGTTGTTTTGGATATAGACTAAAAAATGGTCTGCCCCCATGTAAGATTTTTCTAGTTCTAGTCGTTCGTTTGTTATATTCAACTAATCAGAGGTTTATATTAAATTTACATAATCAAATCTTAATATATTCCGCACTCAAGCACATGCATTAAGTTTGCAACAAAGCACATGCAGAAGTAGCCTAATAATTGTGAAAAATTTGATATTTAAATTTTTTATTAATAAACAAATGTTTTCTTGTCAGCTGCAGGATGAATTTCACAGTGCTGGCTCTCTCCGACGAGAGAAATGCAACATTCACAGATTACACAATTCGTTTTCGTTTAAAAAACATTTCAAGCTTTCTGTAGATATATTTTAATGTATGTGAGATCCCACTATATTATGTTAATTAAAAAAGTATACATTCATTATCAGGAAAATTTTTTATTAATGAGACGGCGCCTCCCTGTCATTAATGCACATTAATAATTGTTGCACAAACACTTGAATATGAATGTCGTGGTTTTCACTCGCTCCAAGAGCACTCCATCACGAGTACAATTCATGCCAACAGCCCATAATATAACTGCATATTCAGCAAGAATTCATGTTAAACACAGGGGCGAGGCTACATAAGGGCCAGGGTGGCACTGGCCCACTCAGATTGACGGCTGGCCCACTCAATCAGAACAGACAAAAAAAAAAAAAAAAATGGGGATAGCAGAAAAGAATATGCCTATGTGACAACACTAATCACTTAACAAAAAACACGTACCAAAAGTTTAATTAAAAAAATAATTACTGTAGAGCGAAAACATTTCGAAAACATTGCCTTGTTGCAACAGCCAATCAATAAGCTTAGTAGTAATGTTTAGCCACCAGTCCACCACATCATCTCTTCCACCCACCAGCACCTCCTCCTCTCAACCCGGGCTAATCGTCGAGAAAGGAAACATACCAACTGATTTATCCAGACTTGATGAACCACCTGCTCAGCCCCATTTACGCGAGTTTCCGCGCACAATAAATGGCAAGTCTAGAAATGTTGCTGCTAAATGGTACACAAAGTTCCCATTTCTAGAGTACAGCATAAAAGACGATGCCGTGTACTGCAAGATGTGTCGTCATTTTAATGACACTATGTTTGAGGGAGTGTTTAAAGATGAGTACCGTGATTGGAAGCACATCACGCAGGCTTGTGAGTGGCACCAAATGAGTAAGCAACATCTGATCGCTCTCGAAAAGTATAACGCCTATAGAGCCTGTCAGAAATCTGGCAGTGGCACAGTATTGAACCAGATGAGTCACGATGCAATGAAACACTCATGCGTACAACGAATTTGGGAACATTTAAAGGTAATTTTGGACATTGTGTTGTTTTGCGCCAAACAGAACATACCACTTCGTGGTCACAAAGAGAGTGAAGATGCTTTGAACCAAGGCAACTTTTTAGAACTGCTAATGTTCATTTCCAAATATGATCCCCAGATAAGGGCCCCGACTTTAATTAGCTCTGATACGCAGAATGATTTGCTGGAGGTGGCCGCTGTTTTACTACTGCGTAAAATTAAATGAAACGCCAGGCACTTTGCACTGATTGCTGACGAGTACAAAGATGAATCAAAACAAGAACTGATTGCAGTGTGTATCCCATATATATTTACCGGGGAATGATAAAGGAAAGAGCTGTTGGTTTTGTTGCCACAGCAGACATGACTGCAGCTGGCATCTCAAAAAAGATTCTCGAAGTCATTGAGCCACTACAGCTTGACACGTCTCTGTGTGTAGGATTCAGCTTCGATGGGGCCTCCGTTATGTCAGGAAATAAGGAAGAAGTGCATGTTCTTTTGAAACAGACTTTCCCCCGTGCAGTTTATGTGCACTGTAGTTCTCATCACCTAAACTTGGTTCTGGCATCAGCATCAAAAGTTTCCATTAAAGTAAGAACATTTTTTGATACACTGAATTCTTTACATGCATTTATGACGGGAAGCATCCGACACGCCAGGTTTATGGAAATACAGAAACAACTTTATCCAAGTCGACAGTGTCTTGAGCTTGAACGATCCATTGACATTCGATGGAGCTCTAAATCAGGATCCGTAAGCAAGGTGCTTATTTTATTTGATTGCATTTTAGAATTACTTGCTGAATGCACTGGAAGTAGCCACAGCCATACAAAAATGGAAGCACAGGGTCTTCTACAACAGATCCAAACGAAGAGGTTTCTTTTTTTGTTAGTCACATTTGGGAAACTTTTTGAGTGCAGTGATTTTGCTAAAAAAGGAATGCAAAGCCCGACACTGTGGGTTTCTGACTGTATTCACCTTGTTGATGGCCTAAAAGATGCATTTTCTGTCTTAAGAGAGAATTCACAGTGCGACTTTGAGAAAGTGCTGAAACTCACAGATGAGTTGATGACTAAACATGAAATTACAAACTTGGATGTTACCTTCAGACAAAGGAAGTTGCCTGCTAGACTCAATGACTCCGTGGGTGTGTCAAATATTGGAAGAAATACGATTGTGAGGAACAATGATGACTTGCGGTGCTTATGGAATGAGATACTTGACCGCCAGCTGACCGAGCTAAGGAGCCGTTTTCATGAAGACCAGTATGGGATAATGAAAGCAGCAGTGGCATGTCAACCAGAGTCCAGGACATTTGCTGACAAACACTTGCTTGAATCAACAAGTCAACATTATGGCATAAAGATCGCGGAAGCTGAGCTGACTGTCTTTACACATCAGATGCGAAGGAAAGCTGAGGGAGGACAGATGTTCCCGTCACTAATGGAAGTCTTAGACTGTTGCCCTTCCGATATATTTCCAAACATGAATGAACCTCTACGGATAATAATCACCCTCCCTATGACTTCATGTAGTGCTGAGCGTCTATTCTCCACTGCTGGCAGGATTAAAACATCAATTCGATCATTAAATGGCAACTTCTCAACTAAAGCACCTCGTTATACTTTCTCATGAGCGTGAGATTACGGAGTAATTGGATTATGATGAAATTATTGCAAGTTACAATGCAAAGCCAAGACGTCTACGTTTTGTTTAAGATTACTTATTTGAGCTCCAAAAAAAATCAATTCGGTAAGACAACATTTATTTCCCTAATTGGAGAGTGTTTATTTGTGTTAGAAATTTCTTATGAATATTAGATTGTTAATGTAGATGAAGTTAAAAGTAAATTTTGGGTTCTTTGGGGATGTTGCTGGTGCTGTACTGCATATTCACATTTACCTTTATATTATGTACTTGTACCAATAATATCTCTCTCTCTCTCAGCAACCTGTCTGCTCTGGAGCCAGATGATAGTCTGCTGCTTGCCACAATATGCAGATTTTCTCCAGCAAACATGCATGATCTTTGTTTATTTTTATTGTTCTCTTAGATTTTATTAGAAATACATTGATGTTTTATTAGTGTCATATATATTGCATGAGCTTTATCATTTTATAAAATAGATTACTTCAAATTCTCACAGGTTAAGCTGCAAATGCATGTTTGACAAGTTATACTGAGTTGCATTAGTTGACAAGAACTGGTTATTCCATTTTAAAATGAACCCAATTACTGAAACCTGATGTCTTGTTACAGTGGTGATATAGCAGCACAATATCTATATTTGTCTTCCTTGCAATAGGCTTTGTAGCTGCTTGTTATAAATTAATTTTGTATATACATGAATTTGTTGGCAAAAAATAAATCATATTTAGCTTATATTTACTGTCAAGTGATTTTATCACATATTGTTAAATTTGTGTAATTTGAGAGTAGTTATTGAGGTCCACCCTATTCCACCAAGGTCCACTCAGTTAAAAATGTCTGGCCTCGCCACTGGTTAAACATATTTAGCTATAGCTTGATCAGAAGGTTACAATGACTGCAAGAGTCGAGCGGATGTTAAGAGTTTGTCTGTTTCTTTTACTGATTATTTTCGGGTTAAAGCATGATTTAAACATTCACTCTCAATCGCTTTTGCAATAATGCATTCAAACAAATGTAATCTTACAGTGCTACTACATTATCAGCATGCTATCTGATTTTGAAATCTTGAAGTTAATCATTTACATTTAAATTTACATTTAATCATTTAGCAGACGCTTTTATCCAAAGCGACTTACAAATGAGAACAATAGAAGCAGTCAGGTCAACAAGAGAACAACAACAGTATACAAGTGCCATGACAAGTCTCAGTGAGTCTACTATAGAACGCATAGCCAGGTATTTTTTATTTTTTTATTATTATTATTAAATGAAAAAGACAAGAAAAGGAAAAGTGCTGGTGTTAGTAGGTTAAGTGCAGGCGAAAAAGATGAGTCTTTAGATGTTTCTTGAAAATGAGTAAAGACTCAGCTGTACGAATTGAGATTGGGAGGTCATTTCACCAGCTGGGCGCAGTCCAGGAAAAGGTCAGTGAGAGTGATTTTGAATTTCTTTGGGATGGCACCACAAGGCATTGTTCACTTGCAGAGCGCAAACTTCTGGAGGGCACATAGGATTTAACCAGTGAGTTTAGGTAAGTTGGTGCCGTGCCAGTGGTCGTCTTGTAGGCAAGCATCAGTACCTTGAATTTGATGCGAGCGGCTATTGGTAGCCAGTGTAACCTGATGAGGAGAGGAGTAACATGAGCTTTTTTTGGCTCATTGAAGACAACCCTCACTGCTGCATTCTGGATCATTTGCAGAGGCTTGACAGTACATGCAGGAAGGCCCGCCAGGAGAGCATTACAATAGTCCAGTCTGGAGAGAACAAGAGCTTGGACAAGAAGTTGGGTTGCTTGCTCTGACAGGAAGGGTCTAATCTTCATAATGTTGTATAAGGCAAACCTGCAGGACCAGGTCGTTGTAGCAATGTGGTCAGTGAAGCTTAATTGATGATCCATCACAACTCCTAGGTTTCTGGCTGTCCTCGAAGGAGTTATGGTTGACGAGCCCAGTCGTATAGAGAAGTTGTGATGAATCAATGGGTTAGCTGGAATCACCAGGAGTTCAGTCTTTGTAAGGTTAAGCTGAAGGTGATGGTCATTCATCCAGCTAGAAATGTCACTCAGACAGGCTGACATGTGAGCAGCTACCGTCGGGTCATCTGGCTAGAATGAGAAGTAGAGTTGGTTGTCATCAGCATAGCAGTGATAAGAAAAACCATGCTTCTGAATGACAGATCTTAAAGATGTCATGTAGATGGAGAAGAGAAGTGGTCCAAGTACTGAGCCTTGAGGAACCCCAGTAGCAAAGTGGTGTGACTTTGAAACATCACCCCTCCAAGACACACTGAAGGATCTGTCAGAGAGGTAGGACTTAACCCACAGGAGAGCAGTTCCAGAGATGCCCATCTTTCTGAGGGTGGACAGGAGAATCTGGTGATTAACCGTGTCAAAAGCAGCAGACAGGTCCAGTAAAATGAGTACAGAGGATTTTGAAGCTGCTCTTGCTAGTCGCAGGGCTTCAGTAACCGAGAGCAGAGCAGTCTCAGTTGAGTGGCCACTTTTGAAGCCAGATTGGTTGCTGTCCAGGAGGTTGTTCTGTACAAGGAACATAGAAAGCTGGTTGAACACAGCTCGCTCAAGTGTCTTTGCAATGAATGGAAGAAGGGATACCAGTCTGTAGTTTTCAAGAAGCGCTGGATTTAGAGATGGTTTCTTGAGCAATGGGCTTACCCGAGCCTGCTTGAATGCTAAGGGAAATGTTCCAGAGTGAAGAGAGGAGTTGATAATGTGAGTAAGCGAAGGTATGACTGAAGAAGAGGTCGCTTGAAGGAGGTGAGTGGGGATAGGATCAAGTGGGCAAGTAGTAGGATGATTGGACAGGAGAATTTTGGAGACGTCCATCTCTGAGAGTGGGGAGAAGGAGGATAAAGAGTGTGCGTCGGTCATTGTGAAGTTGTCCTCAGTCTGCGGTGTGGAGAATTGGTCACTGATGGATCTTGTCTTATTTGTGAAGAAAGCTGCAAAGTCGTCCGCTGTAAGAGTCGATGGAGGAGATGGAGGCGGCGGATTAAGAAGAGAAGAGAAAGTCTTGAAGAGTGTCCGAGCATCACAGCAGCTGTTAATTTTGTTGTGGTAGTAGGATGTTTTAGCTGTGAAGACATTTGCAGAGAAGGAAGAGAGGAGAGATTGATACATAGTGAGGTCCGTAGAGATTTTTGATTTCTGCCATTTCCTTTCTGCAGCCCTGAGTTTAGAGCGATGTTCAAGGAGAACCTCGGACAGCCAGGGGGCAGATGGGGCAGTGCGTGCTGGTCTAGACAACAGTGGACAAAAGTTGTCCAAGCAAGATGGTAAAGTGGAGCAAAGAGTGTCTGTAGCACTGTTCGTGTCCAGAGCAGAAAACTGAGAGAGTGGTGGAAGAGAGGATGAAACCACAGCAGATAGGCGAGATGGAGAGAGTGAGCGTAGGTTCCGTCGAAAGGTGACCTGCGTAGGAGTGTGTGCCGCTTCAGGAGTAAGTGCTAGGTTAGCAGTAATGAGGAAGTGGTCAGAGGTGTGCAGTGGAGCAACGGAAGAGGTGTCCACAGAGCAACAGCGCGTTTAGATGAGGTCCAGTGGGTTGCCCGATTTGTGAGTCGCTGTAGTAGACACTAGCTTGAGATCAAATGAGGTGAGCAGAGCTTTGAAGTCAGCAGCCTGGGGTTTATCTAGGTGGATGTTGAAGTCACCAAGCAGTACCAGAGGAGTACCATCTTCAGGAAAGTTTGATAGCAGCACATCAAACTCCTCCAAGAAGTTTCCCAGTTGACCTGGGGGACAATAAATGACCACAAAGTTGTTTTAACAGGGTGGGTTACAGGAATGGCATGTGATTCAAATGAACCAGTACCTGTAGGTGATGGCTGAAGATCAAATTTCCATTCTTTGGCTATAAGGAGACCCGTACCTCCACCCCTCCCAGTGGTGCGAGGAGTGTGGGTACAAGTGAAATTAGTGGAGAGGGCTGCAGGGGTGGCAGTATCTTCAGGTTTGATCCAAGTCTCTGTCAGTGCCATGAGGTTGAAACCGGAATGAGTAGCAATAGAAGAAATTAAGTCTGCTTTGTTAACTGCAGACTGGCAGTTCCAGAGACCAACTGGAATAGAGAGCGTAGTAGTGGAGGTCAGAGGGACATGGCGTAGGTTTGTCAGACAGCCCTTCCTGCGACGTACATAGCCTGCTCTCCGAGTGTTAGTAGTGATAGTAGAGATCTGAAAGCACATAGTGACTACAAGTGTAAGATATATTTGAGAACAAGCTATACAAAGAGTGAAAAAAAAAAGAGAAAAGCAATACTCAAGTGCCCTGTCGGTGTCCTTGCTCGGTGAGTCGCGCAGGTAGAGTCGATTGTCTTTACACTCGTCAGTCTTCACACGAGGAGGGTTCACACGAAGGTTGCCGCGACCGCTGCCGCGGTGAAACCTAGCGCTTTTGTATTAGCCTGATTACCTGTGATTGAAGTCAGCTGGCCACGCCTCACTATTTAGCAGATCAAGACCAGGCAATCCCGCGATAGGCAAACGCAAAACCAAGCGCCACTTTCAGCATGTGTTAACCAGGGTAAGACACACACAATTTAAACCAAAAAACTTTCCTAGCAATGATGATCACACACTAGTCTGATGAGAACACAAGACAAAAACACTCACAAGCTGCTGTCCTTCTATGTTGCTCGACTGTTTCTTCAGTACAATCGATCTGTTTAGATAAAATAACTGACAAAAATGTACTGTTATTTTCATCACAAACTAAATTTTCACAGCAGAAAGCAGCAATTAAAGATTTAATGCTTACAATGTTATTAGTTTGGCATTTGATATAGGAAAAAAAAGTTTAAACAAAATAGCTTAAGCCACTTTGAAACTTTCCTGTTATTTTTTATTTATTATTATTATTTTATATGCTACGTTATGAACATAACATTTCAAACATACTGAAATACTTTATTTACAGAGTGAAGGCGGATTGTGTTTCTGGTATCAGTGCGCGCGATGGGGAAGTTGTTGCTGCTCACAGACTCTGCTGCGAGTGAGAGAGACGTTTCACCCGATGAAATGAAGACGACCACGGGAAGACAAGCACACCACATCCGCCAAAAATCAACCTGCAGCAATGCTCGTTGTTCGACTCACCGACTTTACTTTTGCAGGTCGCATGCCAGTAAATAATTCGATAATGACCATGCAGTCAATACAGATATTTAATAAAAACATTAAAACAAGCAGGGCTGTAAAATAAAACAATAAAAAAATGCATGCCAGGTCTACACCGGACACAAGTGGAGTGATCCAACAAAAGACAACCCAGTGATGGATACACTGGACACGATCCCCATCAGTGAACTGATGTTCGTTCTGTTTATGACAAAATGTTCTGACACTGTGTTCAGATGATTTGACTCTATAGTGTGATGTCATCAAGTTTAGACACTTTTCGCTTTGGGGCACGGATGACCGCTCTCGTGTCTGGTGTAGACACACAGAAAGTGTCTGCTCTATTTACAAATAAGTTCTATAAGAAAAAATAAAATAAAATAAACCAGCGGCATAATGAGATGGAAATATAAACTAGAAAATATATTAACAGGTCCTCCGTCCATGACACTGACTCACTGCTGAACTGCCAGTTTTAATCTTAACAGCTCTTAAATCTGAGTGGATGGTTAGATGCATGATGGGTTAGTATTAAATAAATAAAGGTCTTTCCAGCATTAAGGTAATAACATTACCGTTTTTTTTTTTTTTTTCATCTTGATGCAGTTATAAATTTGACTGCTAAATGAATGATAAAGAACTATATTAAAACTTGTTTTGTAAAATTTCTTCGTCATTTGAATATTAAGAAATCAGTTTAAATCATAAATCAGATTTTTTTTTCTAAAATAAATCCCTTTAAAATCACTTAAGTTGTCAATTACTAAAGCTCTTTTTTTACATCATGTGTATTTTGTTGATTATAATGAGAGAACTTGAGTTTAATCGTGAGGACGTTTTATTAATCTGTCCATTATTTAGAGTTTCAAAGACTTAATCGTGCAGGTTTCATTTTATTTGTTTCTTGTTTAAGGCAAATTAGGCCTAAATAATGGGAACAAAATTATACAGTGGTCCACATTTAAACATGCAACGATTTCTTAATCAGTTTACAGAAAAATTTATTTTTCCCAATAAGTTATGTCAAAATAAAGGACAGGTAACGAATAACAAAAATGCATGTTGTTTTATTAAAGGAAAAAAATATATTTATATTTAAAACAAATTAAAATATAGGCATAATATATGAAAATATTGACATTTTGCATATTAATCCATGTAGCCTACCCCCCTAAAATAGGCTAGCTTTTTTAATGCTCCAATGCAAAGTATACCACAATTTCTTTTGAATAATATAACGCACAATTAATATAATATAAATGATACTGCACACCTTTTAAATGTGTCAAATCTAAAATATGGTTTAATACCATGTAGCTTAGAAAATATAAGCACAGACTCAGGCATAGGCTTGGCATTTATCCTGCTTGAATTCATTCTAAGAAATGCACATACAGTACAGACCAAAAGTTTGGACACACCTTCTCATTCAAAGAGTTTTCTTTATTTTCATGAATATGAAAATTGTAGATTCACACTGCAGGCATCAATGAATTAACACATGTGGAATTATATATGGAATTATATACATAAACTGTGAAACAACTGAAAATGTGTCATATTCTAGGTTCTTCAAAGTAGCCACCTTTTGCTTTGATTACTGCTTTGCACACTCTTGGCATTGTCTTGATGAGCTTCAAGAGGTAGTCAACTGAAATGGTCTTCCAACGGTCTTGAAGGAGTTCCCTGAGAGATGCTTAGCACTTGTTGGCCCTTTTGCCTTCAGTCTGCGGTCCAGCTCACTCCTAAACCATCTCGATTGGGTTCAGGTCCGGTGACTGTGGAGGCCAGGTCATCTGGCGCAACACCCTATCACTCTCTTTCTTGGTCAAATAGCCCTTGATGCCTTCAGTGTGACTCTACAATTTTCATAGTCATGAAAATAAATAAAAATAAAAATAAAGTGTGTCCAAACTTTTGGTCTGTACTGTAACTTCATAAATACCAAACCTTCATCTGTGAATATTAAATATTAAATATTTAAACTATGGTGTTTTTCTTTCATTTTCCGTGACTGAAGCAGTCAAATGTAACACATCAGCGAGACAAAACTGATGTCTATTTGCGAAAATGTGCTTTGATGCACTCAGTGGTCAAAAGCTGCAAATGCACTTTACAAACGCCGCAGCGGCAATACCCGCGGCGGTAAAAAGGGCCTTTTGCATGTCTACTTACTGTACATTAAAATTAAGTAAATCTAGCTTAAAATTTTAAATATTTGTCTGTGAGCCACGTGATATGCTGTTTCCTGCCAAGGAGCCATTTTGTGTAGCACATGTGAAGACGGCGAGAAGGGGTAAGCTAACTTTTTTGGGAAACTAAGTATGATATTAGATTTTGGCAGTTTACCATCAATGAACCTGTTTGTGTGTGTGTGTGTGTGTGTGTGTTAATGGGTGAAACATAATGTGATGTAGATGCTGAAAAGCTTACTTGCTTGCTTGTAAGCTTACTTAATCTTCAGGGCCAGGATTGAAAATAACTTTCTGTTTATCTAAAGAAAGTCATTAATCAAGCACAGTGTGAGGATGAGTAAATAAAGAAAACATTTTGGGTGGATCATCTGACTAACTTGGCCTTTCTCCAATTAGCTTAAAAAAAGAAACAACAAAAAAAAAAACTCATCACTTTAGAAATTTCAGATCATTGTTGTGGTGTCTAGATTTTTATTTTCTCTTTCAAATTTTTTTTTTTTTTTCAACTTCATTTTCCATCAGCAGTTTCACCGTCATTATAGATGAGTTGGTCAAATAATGCCTTCATTCACAGACTCTATGGAGTCACTGTTTAGTTGTGATTGTGTGTATGCACCACAAGCCGCATTTTGTTTTATTTTTCAGACCAGCCCTGTGGAACAACGTAGAGAAGTTGCAATTCTATGCTTAATTGTCTGCTTCTCTGAAAATCCTGAGAATCTCATCAAGCACCATCAGGTGAGCATCTGAAATCGATCAACAACCAAGTTACTTTCCAAACCTAAATAAACAAACTCATATAAAGGCATTTAATTAAATTCAACCAACATAGGTAGAAATAAAATTAATGGCTGTAAGTCACTTATTAAGTTGGCTTGAGAAAGCCAACTTACTGAAATCCTATTTAAACTTAATATTCTCCTCCTTATTATTATTCTTCTGACCCAAACTCTAAGTCCTCCTAGAGCTTTAACTCTACAGACTCCAAACTTAGCCCAGCTCTTCAGCCTATACCTGCCGGCTGTGCTATATCTTTTCTAACTGATTTGACTTATGGTTTTCATAAAAATGAATATTAAAAATCATAAAAATCCCATAGACTTTCATTGACAGGATGTTCAGATGACCCATGCTCCAAATCCCATTAGACTCAATCAAGCTTCGATGCTAATCAATTTAAACTCATTCAAACTCATCTAATCCATCTGTCTATCTATCTATCTATCTATCTATCTATCTATCTATCTATCTATCTATCTATCTATATGACTATTTCTGTCTATCTATCCTAACAACATGCTACTCATGCTAGCAACATGCTAGTTGCATGCTAATAATGCTAGAAACATGCTAATCATGCTAGAAACATGCTAATCATGTTAGAAACATGCTAGTGACATGCTAGCAATATGCTAATCAGGCTAGAAACATGCTAGCAACATGCTAATCATGGTAAAATCATGCTAGCAACATGTTAACAACATTTACATTTACATTTATTCATTTAGCAGACGCTTTTATCCAAAGCGACTTACAGATGAAGACAGTGGAAACAATCAAAAACAACAAAAAGAGCAATGATATATAAGTGCTATAACAAGTCTCAGTTAGTTTAACACAGTACACGTAGCATGGGATTTTAAATAATATAATAAAAAGAAAAAAGACAGAATAAAAAAAAATAGAGCAAGCTAGTTAGAGGTCTTTACACATACACACACACAAACATACGTTAATCATGTTTAAATCATGCTAGCAACATGTTTAGGCTATTGCATGCTAGTTATGCTACCAACATGCAAGCAACATGCTAATCATGTTAGAAACATGCTAGCGACATGCTAGCAAACATGCTAATCATGCTAGAAACATGCTAGCAACATGCTAGTCACAAGCTAGAGACATGCTAGCAAAATGCTAATCATGCTAGAAACATGCTAGCAACATGTTAATAATGTTAGAAACATGCTAGCAACATGCTAGTTGCATGCTAATCATGCTAGAAACATGATAGAGACATGCTAGTAACTTGTTAATCATGCTAGCAACATGGCTAGTAACTTGCTAATTATGCTAGCGACATGCTAGATACCTTGTGAATCATGCTAAGTACATGCTAGTCACTTGCTAATCATGATAGCAAACATGCTAGCAACTTTGCTAATCATGCTAATGACATGGTAGTCACTTGCTTGTAATGCTAGCAATATGTTAATCACTGTCTTTTTTTAAACTTCGTAAACTTTTAAATCTTTTTAAACTTTTAAACTTTTCAAACTTTCTGGTCAGGCTTTCTCAAGCCAACTTAAAGTTTGTCTTGACAAACTTTTTTATCTAGTTTCATTTTAAAATATAAATGTCTATTTCAAAATCTTATTTTTGTGTTATTTCATTGCAATGTATTTTTTTTTTTTTTTTTTTTTTTTTTTTTTGCACTGAGAAACAATCTGAAAAAATACCAAGTTTTGTTGTAAGGAAATGCACATTTGCTTTGTGTGTTTTTTTTTTTTTTTGTTTTTTTTTTAAGGATACTCATGGGAATAAGGAGTAACTGGAACTGCTCACACTTAAAATCATCACGGAAGGTGGCTCAACAGATCATCCATTACAGATAGTGCTAGAAGACATAGAGGTGATTATGGGATTGGCAGGTATTGCAAAGGCTTGTGTTTTTCTGCTTGACCTAATTTATGCAGTTCACCTGAGTTATCCTAAAGATCTCAATATACAACGTTTGTCTGCAACTGTTTGATTACATTCTTGTTTTATTCTTAGGATGTTTGTTGCATGTGACCTATTGTGAAGAATACAATCTCTGTCTTACAAACAAAACAAAAAGAAATAAAATAAAAAATTCTAGTTTTATTAGGAATTCTTTACAAAAGTAAATGGAAAAATGTAAATCCTTTAATAAGTGTTGCAAAGGGTGAAGAATCAAATAAATAACCTGTTGAAAGTGAACTTCCATTTGTATATTTGTCACATTTTGTTGTACATTCATGATGTGTTGTTGTCAAAAAAATAAACTGAAATGCTTTATTTTGTGTAATTTGCTTATTTAATTTAAGATATTAAACGTACTGTAAGCAGACCAATAGCTGAAGATCTACAATTAGTTAAAATCTTAAGTTGGTTCAACAAAGTTTTTAGATATAAATAAGCTTACATGTTAAGTAAACACAGCTTGCAATTACTTAGTAGATGCTATCTTATTACACTTTAAGTATAGGCTGTTGGTTCAACTCAATTGACTAAATGTTTTAAATATAAATGAGCTTACATGTTTAAATGAGCTTAAACTTGAAATTACTTGGTAGATTATATAATGTTGAATATTTTAAGTTAGAAATGTTGAGTGAACTCAAATGTTTAAGTTTATATAACAAAGATTATCTTGTTTATTTTAAGTAAAATTGTTCCAAGTTGGGTTTACTTAAATAGTGTTGCAAAAATGGTGCATATATGTTTTAAGTAAATGCAACATCATTTTTTTTTTTTTACCAGTGTAATGATTATAATGATCAAATAGCATGCGCAAAGTAACAACTTTGTAGGACATGGGTCTCCAAACTGGATCCTGGAGGGCCAATGCCCTGCAGATTTTAGCTCAAATTGCCCTTAACATACCTATCTGGAAGATTTCTAGTGTGTCTAGTAAAAGGTTGAATTTACTGACTTTACTGATTTCCCAGATACATGGATGTCAAGGGTTTGCAAGTCCCATTCTATGGCCCGGTTAGATGGATAAAAAAAAAAATAAAAAATAATAACAAAATAAAATAAGAAAAACTAATATAGTTCCATGCCCTGTGTCATTTACATTTCACCAGGTTAAAATAATATATCAAGCTTTCTGCATGATTTATTTATAACACATTATCTTCAAACCTTTTCAGCTATTTCTGCTAATTTTAAAGTTGTATGGTGTCGTAGCCTATAGCACTATAGCACTTTATAAAAACTATTAAAGAGCCACACAGATGGGAATTCAAAAATTACCTGTATTACAGTGTATGTAGCTGTCCATAAGTGTAAACCATGTGCAAAGTAATTAAACCAAAATTATTTATAAAGTTATTGGCTTCTAAAGTAAGGAGTCGACTCTGAATCGCTGAAACTAGTCGTTATAGATTTCAAACCTTTGCCCATCTCTATGTACGGCACTAGAACACTTTGCATAATAATCTCCGCCTACCGTCTTGGGAGAAACAAAACTCTGACCTGCCCCACCCCCCACACAGACGCTCTGGTTGGTGTGATAGCATCATGTCGAGGAGACAGTGTGTTTTTAATTGTAAAGGCAAGTTTGTTTTATTTTCACTGCCAAAGAATGAAGATCAGAAGAACCAATGGCTAAAATTCATTTTTACCACAATACCAGAGCACTACAACATTTCACTGATGACTGCTTTTCTAATCTCGGTGAGTTCAAGGCGGGATTTTCAAAGCGTTTGGCCATAAAAGAGGGTTCATTACCAACTTTATTTGGACCAACAAGCATGTGCAAATCACAACCTGTAAGTATGATTATATATAGTTATGTGTTTGTTTTCTCCCAAGCTTCTTATCAGTATGTGTGCTGTCTGCAGCCTTTGCCTGCGCTGATCTTCATTTACAAACATGTCATTAAAATGAAGTGTAACTCCATGAATACTCAACGAAGAGACATGAGAGAGATATCTATAGAAAGCTTGACATGTCTTCTTTAAAACTAAACAAGTGCTGCTAACAGATATTCTGTGATAAAGTAATCCATATGAAAACAATGCGATGTCCGTTTTTCACGTCTAACTTCAATGTGACCCCCCCCCCCCCCCCCATTTGCATTTGGAAACAAAGATAAAGTGTTCTAGGGGTCAACTAGAACTAAACAACTAAAAAGTCAGGAATCTTGGTGTGATTCTGTAGACAGACCTTAGTTTCAGTAGTCATGTCAAAGCAGTAACTAAATCAGCATACTATCATTTAAAAAACATTGCAAGAATTAGATGTTTTGTTTCCAGCCAAGACTTGGAGAAACTTGTTCATGCCTTTATCACCAGCAGGGTGGACTATTGTAATGGGCTCCTCACCAGCCTTCCCAAAAAGACCATTAGACAGCTGCAGCTCATCCAGAACGCTGCTGCCAGGATTCTGACTACAATCAGAAAATCTGAGCATATCACACCAGTCCTCAGGTCCTTACACTGGCTTCCAGTTACATTTAGGATTGATTTTAAAGTACTTTTACTCATATGTAAGTCACTAAATGACCTAGGACGGAAATAAATTGCAGATATGCTCACTGAATATAAGTCTAACAGACCACGCACATCATTAGGATCGAGTCAGTTAAAAATACCAAGGGTTCACACAAAATAAGGGGAGTACGCCTTTAGTTACTATGCCGCCCGCAGTTGGAATCAGCTTCCAGAAGAGATCAGATGTGCTAAAACACTAGTCACATTTAAATCTAGACTTAAAACTCATCTATTTACAGGTAGCTGTGCATTTATTGAATGAGCACTGTGCTGTCTGAACTGATTGCACGATATTTTCACAGTTTTTTGATGTAAAATCATTTTCTAACTGCTTTAAATTCATTTTAAAAAAGTAACTTTTAAAATAACTGTAAAAGTTTTAAAATTGCTTGTTAGGGGCCAAGCACCGAATGTGCAAGGCAACTATTGTATCCGTTAGCATCAATTTTTTTCTTCCTCCGCAAGTCTATGGCAGCCCATAGAACCGATTGCAGGAAAGTTGTATAATTTGGCACACTGACAGAGGACAGTCCCATCATTAACTACAGCAAATTTGAAGTCTCTAACTCCAACTCTCTAGCGCCACCACTTGTCCAAAATTTCTTTATTTTTATGCTAATATATTTTGAACCGTAAGCCAGAAAATGGAAATTCTTTTTTCCTCTGAATCCTTGGCTTATGCCAAGTCGAATGAACCCCAAAAAACCTACTTTTTCGAAAATAGTATCCCTATATTCTTTGTGACCTGCCGAGAAAATAGAATCTAATTATTCCAAAATTGGCCATACTTCCTGTCCACCATTTTGAATAATGTTGAAAATCTACTTTTTCTAACTCCTCCTAGACTGATTTTCACATGGATCGTCTTCAGACCCCACTGGCCAAAAGGATTTCGTGTTGATATACGAAACGGTTCTCATTTAGCGCATCAACAAATTTGCTGGAAGGATACCAAAATGCATTTGAGGCTGTATCTCAACAAAGCTTTGATATATTTGCACCAAACTTTGTATGTGTCATTGTTACCTCACACTGACCATACCACATGGGTTCTGCCGACAATAGACATACCAATTTTTTAGTAGGAAATCTAAACGCCCTGTCCTCCATTTTGATTAACGTTGAAAATCTACTTTTTCAAACTCCTCATAGACCGTTAGTCCGATTTTCACCAAATTTGACGTGAATCATCTTCAGACCATGATGGCAAAAAGTTATGGATTTCGTGTCGATATACGAAACGGTTCTCATTTAGCGCATCAACGAATTTGCTGGAAGGGTGCAAAAATGTGTTTGAGGCTGTAACTCTGCAACGCTTTGACATATTTGCACCACATTTTTTTATGTGTCATCGTCACCTCACACTGACCATGCCACATAAATTTGGTAACAGCGCCACCTATTGGTCAAGAGTAATAAACCATTCAATAACCGTGAATAATTACACTTTTAAAAATGCTAATACATTTTTATTGAACTAGCCTATTTGAATGAAACTCAAACTATTCCCTGGCTTATGCCGATAACATAGATACCAAATATGCCAGAGTAAGATGAACTTCCGGTCCGCCATTTTGATTTATGTTGAAAACCAACTTTTTCAAACTCCTCATCAACCGTTTGTTCGATTTTCACCAATTTTGAATCAGAGAATCTTCAGACTGTGCTGACACAAAGTTATGGATTTTGTGTCGATAGACAAAACCGTTTTTGCATACCACAGCGACGAATTTGAGGCACAATGCCAAAATGACAATTGAAGCTGTATCTCTGGAATGCTTCGGCATATTCACACCAAACTTTGTGTGTGTCATTGAAAAGTCACACAGATTACACCAAATTGATTTGATAACAGCCCCACCTACTGGTCAAACTTGATAAGCCAAGTAATCATGCTACTAGAGGTTGTATTTATGATTTTTTTTTAGCCATTTCAATTACAATAATCCTAAAATTGCTGTTATCGCTCATTGATGCAATTGGTGTGATGCTCCATGCCATGCTTAGCTCCAACCTTTCCTTGGCTAGCTGTCTGGCACAGTAAACACAGTCAGCTTTTATGGGGTAAAACAGTGATTCCCAATCCTAGTCCTGGAGAAGCCCCAACACTGCATATTTTGGTGTCTCCCTATTCAAACACACCTGATTCAACTCATCAGCTCATTAGTGAAGACTCCAATAACTCAAATGTGTGTGTCAGAAAAGAGAGACACCAAAAATATTTTGCTACAAAAAAAATTGCTAAAGGTGTACCCAACTGCTCCCTGGGCGCTGCAGCACATAGCTGCCCACTGCTCTGGGTGTGTGTTCGTAATGTGTGTGTGTGTGTGTGTGTTCACTACTCACTGCTGTGTGTGTGCACTTGGATGGGTTAAATGCATAGCACAAATTCAGAGTGTGGGACACCATACTTAGCTACACTTCACTTATAATAATATAATAATACTGATGAGCAGGCAATTAGTTCAATGTAAATTGAAGTTTCATTTCATGTTTACACAAATTCCAGGCTGAGGGAATTAAGAACACCATTTGCACTTGCATTAGCAATCACATTTAGTATGTTTGTTTGTTGTATTAACAAAATTATTAAAGCAAGAATGTCACAAGATAAGTTTGTTTTCAGAAGACTTCCTGATCTTTCGTAGAAGAGATGGTAACAAAAAAGGCTGAGAGTGATCTCTCTCACTGACTTCCTCACTCTGATTCAACATGTTAAATCGGCTGAACAGCCACAGAAAGGTTCTGACTAGTTTCGACAGGGGTGAATTAAGAATTGCTCTTTGTGTGAACCTCCCCACACCACCCCTTAACAATTATGCTTTACTGGAGAAACGTATTTAGTGGCATACATATTCCACACGCAAATAGTAAGGTAAACTGGCATACACAGTAACTGAGACAGCCAGTCCTACAGTGTTTCCTCTACATTCCCAGAGTCCCAACAGGAATTTGTGAGACTGTGGGTATAAGAATATTTTGTTTATTTTAAATTTAAATGCATAAATCTGGTGCATTTTAAGAGCAGAATCAAGTGACTAGATCAATTAAGAAATATTTGCTCTTTCTTAGTAGTAGTAATGTATTTATTGGATGCATATATGTGAATGTGATAGTAGGGAATAATTTACACTATATAAATTATTATTATTAAAAAGCTACAAATGTCACTCTGTCAAGACCAGGGAATGACCTCCTTGTCTTTTGTTGTTTGTTTATCATTAATGCGACACTCAACTCTGACGCCCTTGCTCACGTGGGACCCCTACACTTTTAGACATTTCTGTAATTTCTATAGTTATTTACTGTATATCACCCAGTATAATACTGCAAATTCGCTTTACAGTAAATCGAGCACAGCGTTAGTTCATTTAGGCCACGGAGGCATAGGCTGCGACCAGCTGATGCGATCAGCTGTCAAATCACTCCAATCACTACCATAAGACACCGGACATATTTACGTGGCACCATTGCTCGGTAAGCATGCTCAAACGGCTTGCAAGGCTCAAACTGATTGCGGGAGCTATCGCTTGCTCAGGAACTAACCAGACGGCGACTCTATCTCGATAGGAAGCGTTAAAATCAGGATTTTTGGGCAGGATTCCCACAGAGTATCTCACCAGATTTCAGGTCATGAACTAAGCGAATTTGCCGCGTCGTTATACTTTATACTTATCAGGTTCTTTATACTTGTATTCTTATACGGTATGCTTTATACTTACATAATTACAGGGTCATATGGGTGCTTGAAATCCTTGAAAATGCTTGAAATTTAATGCAGGGTTTTCAAGGTTTAATTATATATATATATATATATATATATATATATATATATAAAATTAAAAACTTACTCAGCTGCGGGAGTTTCTCCAGAGCGACTCCAGGAGCGCTGATAATAACACAGCTGTTTCATGATTGGCCAGATTCACCACATGACAACCATCACATGTGTTTAGGGGTTTATTCATCATTTGCAGTTCCAATAATAGCCAAAAATCTGTATTTTTAGAACAGTAAAAGCATATTAATGTAGTCGCCTGTTGTATTGAGTCAAGTTTATCATACAACACAGATAAAAGCATATATAACCAACTGTATTAGTATTTAAATAGTATATGATTATGTTGAACTTTATACTTGAAAATATGGCGCTGTATTTAGCAGTAAATAAAAAGTGTTTCTGTTGCTCATGAAAACATTTCTGAAACGTCTGTGTATTTGACAAATATACTGAATTTTATTTTCTTCATCTGTGATAAAGTATGCAAACAGCGTGTGAGTGTCACTAACGGGAGCAGAATGTGTCTGGCTTGACATGTCTGTTTTCAACTCCACCCCGACTGCAAGTGGCTACTCTCTGTGATCAGCGTCAGTAGCTTAGCTTCAAGTTGAATGCACCCCATGACTTGCAGGCAGCGTTTTTGCACGAAGTCACCTCATGAACTGATTTTGGACAGGCTTCTGAGGCAAAGTAATGGTATACAGCATGATCTACAGCTAAACATAGAAGTTTGGTGATGACTAAGTGGATATTTCTTATAAAACGTACATTTAAAAATGTACTGTCTGCTGTTCGATTCCTCAGCGAGGGACAAAAAAAGAAAAGGACCTCCTGTTTTTACCTCTGGAGAGAATACCATTGCTGCTATAACTACAGGTGTCTGCAGTTCTATCCCTCAGCGAGAGACAAAAAGAAAAAGTCCTGCTGTTTTTTCCCGTGGAGAGAACACCCTTGCTGCTATAACTACAGGTCTGTTGTTATATCCCGCAGCGGGGTACGAACACACCTCAAAAAGGAAAAGGGCCTCCTGTTTTCTCCTGCTGGAGAGAACACCCTTGTTGCTTCAACTACAGGCGTCTGCTGTTCTATCCCTCAGCGCAGGACAAACACCCCTAGGAAAGAAAAAGGGCCTGCAGTTTTCTCCTACTGGAGAGAACACCCTTTGCTGCTATAACTTTAGGTGCCTGCTGTTTTATTCCTCAGCGAGGGACGAACACCCCTCAAAAAGAAAAAGGGCCTGCTATTTTTTCCTGCTGGAGAGAAAATGTTTGCTGCTATAGCTGCAGGGAACTGCTGTTCATCCCTCAGCAGGGGATGGACACCACTGCTACCTAAATTAAAGGGGGGGCTGCTATTCTCTCCCTCCTTTTTAGATGGGAGAATACCCCTCTCCTAGCCAGTAGGCTGCATTAACCTGCATCCTGATGCCCGCGTTCTTAACTCGCACGTGTCAATATCTACGAATAGATAAAATGAAACGGGACAAATGTAATATTGGCAAACTATATAACATTATAAATATTTAAGCCTCAAGCGTCAACGACAGATTACTGTTTCTCAATGCAAAGCTTATAAAGAATAACTGACTAACTCACAGTCAGAAACTGCGTCTTGGTAGTAAAAAAGATGGCATGGTTTTGCAAAGTACAGTGTCACAGACAGAATAAGACCATCCACAAAGAAAAATGTGAAAGAAAAGCGGGAAAATAGTTTATTTGAATTTTGGCGCTCTCTCGTGATGGGTCGTGACGTGTGCTCTGACACACCTGTCAGCTGATGGAGATGGAACTGATGGATAAAGCATGGATTGTAATTCATTGTAAATGCTACATGTCTTGCAGTTCTGTAATTGGCATACAAAGTTAAATCTATTTTATGTGATTTATTTATTTTTCTTACTCAAATTATTCTTATTTTATTTTTCTAGTGCTCAAATTAATCACTTATATGATTTTTAAGTTTCTGTCTAATCTTTTATAATTGAAAAAAATGCAGTGGTATGATTAATGACAAAAATAGTTTGTAGATCTCATTTTTCATGAGATCTTCTTCAGATTTGAAATAGAAACTTATGAGACATGTGACTTTCAACCCATTCATTTTCTAGACTGCTCCAATACTGATTTAATGTATTTTTATATCAAATAAAAAATAAAAATAAAATTTGGTGTGGTAAAAACATTTCAAGGCACTTCAGTGTCTATATCTTTTAATATGCTTGAGGATTATCAAATCTGGTTGATAAAAAGTAAAGCCCAAAGGAACATAAGTAAGGAACTGTTACAATTTTAAGTTAGGTGGGGCACTTTCACCTGTGAATCTCATAATGGAGGGTGCTGGCTAACAGGTTAAGGACATCTCAATAACATTGTCTTTCTCTTTTGCAGGAATGGAACAAGGACAATTTCAAGGGGTCTTCACGCTGATGTCCTACCCCTCATGCCAAGCTCAGGGACATGTTGCTTGTTCTTGTGGTTCTCCCACTGAAGAGAATACCCTTCGCTGCTATAACTTGCTTCTTTAATTAAAGAGAAGCCTGCTATTCTCTGCCTCATTAGAGGGGAGAATACCCTCTGCTAGTCAGTAGGCTATATTAAGAATATCTCAATAACATTGTCTTTTCTCTTTTGCAGGAATGGAACAAGGATGGTTTTGGAGGGTTCTTCTTTAGGCAGTAATACATCTCATTATGTTCCGGGGGTTAATGTTTAAAGCTCTTGTATGTTCAATTAATTTGGGAGCAAGAACCCCCATAAGGAACCCTATCGCCAAAGATACATTTTTTTCAATAAACTCAAATAAACTTGCCAAAGTGGTCCTGTCTGAAAACGAGTGCAGCGATAGTTCAGTCAGGCCACGTAGGCTTAGGTTTTGACCAGCAGATGCGGTCAGCTGTCAAATCCTCTGCTTCTCCTATTAGACACGGGACATATATAAGTGGCACCACGGCTCGGTAAGCATGATCAAACGGCTCGCATCCCTCCCTCCCTTCCCATTATAAGCATGTGCATATTACAGTGGACCTACTGGTTGTCGTATTCTTTGTTTCAGATCACTAAGGCTTTCAAGTCTCAGCTGGCATGGACCTCACTGCTGAGAGAAACTCATCCTCATAACTAGGCTACATGATAGATGTCCCACTGCCACATCTACCCAATTAGCATTGTTCGCTTTTAAAGACATTATTAAGTATCTAAATTATCATGTATTTCCAAGTTGATGGTTCCGTGGGGTTAAAGTTGAATCCTCTGGAGTCGATCCCCATGTATACGCAGGCTGAGGCATTTTCTCCTGATAATCCGAGAAAAGAACTTAAATTACACTTTCAGTTTTTATCATATAGATAAGAGCAATACATCAAATCGAATTTGTAAAGGGTCTACTTTTATTTCTATACAGACATAATAACAACAAAACTTTGTGCTTTTATAAAATAAAGAAAACAAACAAGGTGTGCTGTCTCCAGCCTTGGTCTGCAGTGATCTTCATTTAAACACGCATCATTAAAATTAACTGTAACTCAGTGCATACTCAACGAAGAGTCATGAGAGATATATCTATAGAAAGCTCCATATGAATCCATATGAAAACAACGCGATGTCCAGTCTTTCATGTCTCCCTTCATTATCTCTAATGTGACCACGCCCACAGGCTGAACGCACTATTGAGATTATAATGTTTCACTGAAGCATGCAGCTTGAGTATGCCCTCTATACCCATAGAAAACAAAGCAGAAAGACTGTTCTTCAAGTTTTTTTTATTTTTTATTGTACTGTTTGATTCACGATGAGAGGAATAGGACATAATTCACCCCAAGAAAATTTGATGAGGATTACTTCAGGATTTGAAATTATCTCAGAAAAAAAAGAATTAAGCACTTTTTTTCAGCAGAGAACATAAACATGAGTATGTATCTTTTTATTTATTTATATACTTGTATTAGGTTTCACATAATGTGTAAACATTTTACTAGTTAGACTTTTTCCAAACTATAATTCCTGACTAAATGTATAATCAAGTGAAACATAATGAAGTTTTAATAACTTGCAAAAGCTTGATGTAAATTATATAAATGTTACAAATAAATGTAACTGTAACAAATGTAACAAACAATGCTATTCTTTCAATTCATCAAAATAAAAAAAAAACTGAAAAATATTCTCAGCTCTTTTCCACATTATTATCCACATAATTAAATACATTCTAAATTAAAGCTGCAAGCAGCGATGAACGGGCCCTCGCACCCGGCCTCACCGGCAGCGAGTGGCTTTAGTAAATAGGTGAACGGTGAGAAATATGCATTTAAACTCATAAATATATGTAGAATATATCAATGTTTATTCCATATATGTGTCAATCTTTGTGTTGCCAGCAGGTGGCGCTATCATTATAATGGAATATTGGCCTTCAGATGTGTTCAGGACAGGACTCTTATCGAACATTTGAAGTTTGGGGAAGATTGAACATTTTATGCCTGAGTTATAACATCTTTTATTCCCATGGCGAGACATCGTCACCATCGTGACGGCGCCATGGACACGCCTTTTGACGAAAACTCAAGATCTTCACAACTTAACATCGCACAGGCCTTTAGATTAGACTGACCACAAAAAAGATATTGATGTCATAAAATTTCTAGGAGTAGTTCATCGCAGTGTAAAATATGTCACTTCCTGTTGCCAATAGGTGGCGCTATGACTATAACTGAATATGCGCATGTCAATATGTTCAGGTTCAGAGTCTCATCAAACATGTGAAGTTTGGGGCAGATTGGACATTGTATGTCTGAGTTATAGCAACTTCATTTTTCATGGCGAATCATCGAAATTCGCCAGGCCGCCACGGACATGCCCTAACATTGCTAAGGCCTTTAGATTAGGCATACCAAATTTGGTGTTGATTTGAAGAAATCTCTAGGAGGAGTTCGTTAAAATACAACACATGGAAATTACCAAAATTACACAAAATATGCTCATAATATTAAAAATAACCGACTTCCTGTTGGGTTTAGAATTTCACTCCAAGAATCTTTTTTGTAGGTATTGGTGTGTTACATATGTGTGCCAATTTTCGTGCATGTACGTGAAACATAGCTGGAAGGCTGTTGATTTTCTTGGTATAGGTGGCGCTGTCGAACCATTTTGCCACACCCTCTTCTGAATCCTATATCAGACGAAAATTTTCACCAGGTTTGACGCGTGTGCAAAGTTTCATGACTTTTTGAGCATGTTAAAGCCCTCAAAAATGCAAATCATTCGGGAGAATAATAATAATAATAATAAATATAGCTGCAAGCAGCCATGGCGGGCTCAAGCCACCAATGCCATCGCCACCCCGGTGGCATCAGGTAAACTGTGCCCAGCGGGCACATGCATTCACAATATCCCTCTGGCGGTGAGGTTTTAAAGGATATTGCAGTTAAAAGGTTAATCCGAATCATCTATACTTTAAAATGACATTCACAGAACAATATATATATATATATTTTATTGACCTACAAGCATTTGTGAAAATTCTGCTTGCATTACAGCTTAGTCTTGATCTGTGAGCTGAACAGTTTTACTGTTACATCCACGAGATTATGTAAATTCAAATAAATATCATGACACAGGATGTCAGAGGTCAGTATCAAATTAATTTGAAATTATTATTTGCAGCACAAATAAGGCTTTTTAGGATTTTAAAAAATCCCTAAAACTGTCAGAAAAGGATAAGGCCTAAGATTTCTATGTGAGTGGCTAAATTTATTTGTTTTTATAACTATAATGCATAAACTATGAAATTATACAAAATGTATAAAAAAGTACAACAGTTAATATTTTCCAATGTTTTTTATTTATTTAAATTAACAATTTAAAAAAATTAGCCTATGGCAATCATTCTAAACAGCTTGAATAAAACCTGTTAATATTTATTATAGACCACTGTAACTGTGTATAATCTAACAAACAAGTTTATTATGAAAATAAAAGTGTGTACACCAGATAAATTGGAGGATAAAGAAATTGCTAACAATAGTATAATAGAGCATGTTTTAGGTTTTTAGGCGTTTAGATGCACAAATGGACAAATCAAATGTAAAATAAAATGTAATTGATTTAATTAAATGTAGATTAAGTCTTGTTAGAGCAAAACAATAAATAAATACGTACACACATTAAAAAAAGCAGCCAAGATGAATGAGTTTACTTTTTTATATAGATTAAAATTGAAGACAGAAGCAGCTGGTATATGCGGTCACTTAATATTAAAATCCAGTAGATCCACTTCAGATTTATTTCTCAACAGTTTATGTTCACGTGGCTGTTTTCGTTTATATTAGCCAAGCTATTATGTATTTTGAAATAATCTTCGTTCTTACGACGAAAGGCAGAATCCTGCAGCTCGAGAGATATATGTTATTCTGCCAGTCGCGCTTTCAAATAGTCTTGCGCACATAAACGGGTCACAAACACCTGCATTTAGCTCGTGTTGTGTTATAATGGGTGTATTGTGTGCATTTATGGCAATAATTTATTTTAAAAAGCTCTTAAACAAGAATAAATTCGTTTTTTTTTTTACTTGTGACACTGTGCGCGCTGATCGGAGCAGTGATTTCAGATAGGCAGCTGCGAATATTTCATTTTCACACAAACAGTTCAAAAACATTTTAATTTAGCTCTTGGTGTGTTCTAATTGGTGAATTGTGTGATATCGCTGCAATACTTTATTTTTAATAGCTATAAAACAAGAATAAACTCGTTTTTTCTGAGCTCATCATTCCACACGCTCTTCCTCAGAGCGGTGATTCATCTCTCGTGTTTCTCACGTATCACTGACCACACATCAATTTTTAATGAGCCCTGACCTGATAATAATCATATATGTTGGTTTAGCTTGTCAGTGTGAATTAAATCCAAGTATTTATTTGTATTTTAACCGATTTAAAAGTGAAACCAAAAGAGAGTCTCCTCCCTTTTTTAGTCCGGGAATTGCACCTAGGGGCGCATTTTCTCTCAGACAATGGAAGTCTAAGCACACACTCAAACAGAGGGACAGAGTGAGATGAGATGTCTGACAGTTTTTTAATTTTCTGTTATCCATACAGTGTTGTAAAATCATGAAGCTATGCATATTTACTCAGAATAACTTTTTTTTCTGTATGAAAAAAGGTTCTGAAGTGTTTGGAATTTAAAAATGCAGGAAAATTAATAATTCCATTATGACTGTCATGTAAAAAAATCACCACGACAAAACCATCCAAGCTATCCAAAACCCATTCACAATTTAAGTTCCTCAATGTTTTTTCAACATGTAGACAAAGTTTGGTGTGTATAGTGTTACTCTCCTCTGAGCAGTATGCATTAATTCACAGCTAAATGTAAAAAACAATCCACATTCAAATCAAAATAGCCGACTTCCTGTTGGTCGTAGCTGATGACTGTGAATTAGAAAGTTGTCCGTCTTGATAAGATCAATTTTTGTACTGAGTTTGGTGTCTGTAGCTAAAACTAACCCCCCCACTTTTGACAAAAGGTGGCGCTATAGAGTGCCTCTTCCACGCCCTCTTATGAACTTTTGCCAGTGTCTAGCTGTCACTAATACTGATATGTGTTCTGAGTTTGATGAAATTCTAAGCATTTTATATGCCTCAAAATCACCTGAGAAATATTGCAGTTTGACATGTTGCCACGGCAACAATATTTTTAGATATCAATATCCCCCCAGCAGATTTATATTGGCTGTGTTTTAACATTATTCTGATGAAGTTTGAAGCAAATCGAGTAAAAATAAGATGCTGAATTCAAAGCATTTTGAAAATGACACACTTCCTGCTGCCAGTTGGTGGCGCTATAACTTTGACTTCTAATAGTCACATATATGCGATCGACATCATACAATGAATAATCTGATGAAGTTTGATTAAAATTAGGAAATGTATGTGGATGGTATTAGACACTTCCTGTTTCTCATTTCTCGCCATAATTTCAACGCTTCGCCACGAGCAAACCGTTCGAGATATCAAAAATCCCCTGGCAATTTTTCATCCCCAATGTCTTGAGATCATGTTGACCGAGTTTGGTGGCAATCGAGTAAAAAACCTATGACAAGTATTTCAAATTCCAGAGCATGCACTTTTTACATAACTCTAAATAGCTGACTTCCTGTTGGGCGGAGCCTATGACATCCAATACGCAAGTTGTTCGGCACAATGAGATCTATATGTGTACTGAGTTTCATATTAATACGTGCAAGTATGTGTGAGCTATACATCAACATTTATGACTGTGTTCCAGGGGGCACCATAGAGCCCCTGTGCCACGCCCGGGTCCCAACCTCTGCAGGCTCCAAAAGGCCACAGATCCAAAGGTGTGTGCAAATTTTCAAGAGTTTTTGAGTATGTTAAGGACTCCAAAATCCTCCACAACTTTGACAACAAATATGAATAATAAACCCTAAATAGCCAACTTCCTGTTGGGCGGAGCCTATGATATGCAATAAGAAAGTTGTTTGTATTGATGAGTTCTATACGTGTACCGAGTTTCGTACGTCTACGTGCAATCATGTATGATATATGGCCCTCCATATTCCAGGGGGCGCTGTAGAGCCCCTGTGCCACGCCCGTGTATCAGTCTCTGCCCGGCCCTAATGGCCGCAGGTTCCAATGTGTGTGCCAATTTCCAAGACTTTTTAAGCATGTTAAGGGCCCCAAAAGCCCCCGAAACCTTGAAGAAAAATAATAATAATAATAATAACAAATAATCCTAAGGAAAACAATAGGGCTCTCGCCCTCCAGACTTGAGCCCTAATTAAAGCTGCAAGCAGCGATGAACGGGCCCTCGCACCCAGGCTCACCGGCAGCGAGTGGCTTTAGTTAATAGGTGAACGGTGAGAAATAAGCTTTTAAACTCATAAATATAAGTAGAATATATCAATGTTTATTCCATATATGTGCCAATCTTCCTGTTGTCAGCAGGTGGCGCTATCATTATAATGGAATATTGGCCTTCAGATGTGTTCAGGGCAGGACTTTTATCGAACATGTGAGGTTTGGGGAGGATTGGACATTTTATGCCATTTTATGAGTTAGAACAACATCCTATTTCATGGCGAAACATCGAAATTTGTCAGGCCGCCATGGACACGCTCTTTAACGAAACCTCAAGATCTTAGCAATATGAGATCGCAAAAGGCTTTAGATTACACTGACCGAGTTTGGTGTTGATCTGAATAAATCTCTAGGAGGAGTTCGTTAAAGTACAACCCCTGAAAATGGCCAAAACAACACTAATTTTGCAGAGAAAATTCTAAATAACTGACTTCCTGTTGGGATTCGGATTTCGTACCAAGAGACTTTTTCGTAGATATATGTGTGTTACATGTGTGTACCGATTTTTGTACATGTACGTGAAACATAGCTCGAGGCGCACTCCGTTTAAGTGTATACGCACTCCGTTGAAAGTGTATAGGTGGCGCTATCGAGCCATTTTGCCACACTCTATGGAATATTGGCCTTCAGATCTGTTTAGGCCAGGAACCTTATCACACATGTGAAGTTTGGGCAAGATCGGACATTTTATGCCTGAGTTATAACATCTTTTATTCCCATGGCGAGACATCGAACTTCATCAGTACTTTTTTGTAGGTGTTGGAGTGTTACATGTGTGTACCAATTTTTGTACATGTAAGTGAAACATAGTTCGAGGCGCACTCCGTTGAAAGTGTATAGGTGGCGCTATAGAGCCATTCTGCCACACCCGGTGGAATATTGGCCTGCAGATCTGTTCAATCCAGGACTCTTATCACACATGTGAAGTTTGGGGAAGATCGGACATTTTATGCCTGAGTTATAACATCTTTTATTCCCATGGCGAGACATCGAACTTTGTCATGGCGCCATGGACACGCCCTTTAACGAAAACTCAAGATCTTCACAATTTAACATTGCACAGGCTTTTAGATTAGACTGACCACAAAAAAGACATTGATGTCAAAAAATTTCTAGGAGTAGTCTGTCGAAGTGTAAAATATGTCACTTCCTGTTGCCAATAGGTGGCGCTATGACTATAACTGAATATGGGCATGTAAATATGTTCAGGCCAGGAGTCTTATTAAACATGTGAAGTATTGGGCACATTGGACATTGTATTTCTGAGTTATAGCAACTTCATTTTTCATGGCGAATCAACGAAATTCGCCATGCTGCCACGGACACGCCCATTAACGAAAACTCAAAATCTTCGCAATTTAACATCGCAAAGGCCTTTAGATTAGGCATACCAAATTTGGTGTTGATCTGAATAAATCTCTAGGAGGAGTTCGTTAAAATACAACGCATGGAAATTACAAAAATGACACATAATTTGATCATAAAATTAAAAATAACCGACTTCCTGTTGGGTTTAGAATTTTGCTCCAAGAGTCTTTTTTGTAGGTATTGGTGTGGTACATGTGTGTACCCATTTTCATACATGTACGTAAAACGTAGCTCGAGGCGCACACCGCTGAACGTGTATAGGTGGCGCTGTCGAGCCATTTTGCCACGCCCACTTCTGAAACCCATATCAGACGTAAATTTTCGCCAGTTCGGAGGTGTGTGCAAAGTTTCGTGACTTTTTGAGTATATTAAGGCCTTCAAAAATGCGATTCATTTTGGAGAAGAAGTATAATAATAATTAAAGCTGCAAGCAGCGATGAACGGGCCCTCGCACCCGGGCTCACCGCCATCGTGTGGCTTTAGTAAAAAGGTTAACATTGAGAAATATGCATTTAAACTCATAAATATAAGTGCAATATATCAAAGTTTATTCCATATGTGTGCCAATCTTCCTGTTGCCAGCAGGTGGCGGTATCGTTATAATGGAATATTCGCCTTCAGATGTGTTCAAGCCAGGACCCTTATCACACATGTGAAGTTTGGGCAAGATCGGACATTTTATGCCTGAGTTATAACATCTTTTATTCTCATGGCGAGACATCGAACTTCGTCATGGCGACATGGACATGCCTTTTAACAAAAATTCAAGATCTTCACAACTAAACATCACACAGGTCTTTAGATTAGACTGACCACAAAAAAGACATTGATGTCATAAAATTTCTAGGAGTAGTTTGTCACAGTGTAAAATATGTCACTTCCAGTTGCCAATAGGTGGCGCTATGACTATAACTGAATATTGGCATGTAGATCTGTTCAGGTGAAGAGTCTTAACAAAAATGTGAAGTTTGGGGCGGATTGGACATTGTATGTGTGAGTTATAGCACCATCATTTTTCACGGCGAATCATCGAAATTTGTCAGGCCGCCATGGACACGCCCTTTAACGAAACCTCAATTCCTTCGCAATTTAAAATGGCAAAGGGCTTTAGATTACACTGACCAAGTTTGGTGTTGATCTGAATAAATCTCTAGGAGGAGTTCGTTAAAATACAACCCCTGAAAATGACAAAAACAACACCAATTTTGCAGGGAAAATTAAAAATAACCGAATTCCTGTTGGGATTCGGATTTCGTACCAAGAGACTTTTTTGTAGCTATTGGTGTGTTACATATGTTTACCGATTTTCGTACATGTATATGACATGTAGCTCGAGGCGCACTCCATTGAAAATGTATAGGTGGCGCTATCGAGCCATTTTGCCACACCAAATGGAATATTAGCCTCCAGATGTGTTCAGGTCAGTACTCTTATCAAACATTTGAAGTTTGGGCAAGATCTGATATTTTATGACTGAGTTACAGCAACTTCTACTCCCATGGCGAGACATCGAATTTTGACATGGCGCCATGGACACGCCCTTTAACGAAAACTCAAGATCTTCTCAATTTAACATCGTACAGGCCTTTAGATTAGACTGACGACAAAAAAGACATTGATGTCAAAAATTTCTAGGAGTAGTTTGTCGCAGCGTAAAATATGTCACTTCCTGTTGCCAATAGGTGGCGCTATGACTATAACTGAATATGGTCGTGTCAAACTGTTCAGGACAGGAGTCTCATCCAACATGTGAAGTTTGGGGCAGATTGGTCATTGTATGTCTGAGTTATAGCAACTTCCTGTTTCATGGCGAATCATCGAAATTCGCCAGGCCGCCACACACAGGCCCTTCAACGAAAACTCAAAAGCTTCGCAATTTAACATCGCAAAGGCCTTTAGATTAGGCATACCAAATTTGGTGTTGATCTGAATTAATCTCTAGGAGGAGTTCGTTAAAATACAACGCATGGAAATGACAAAAATGACACAAAATTTGCTCATAATATTAGAAATAACCGACTTCCTGTTGGGTTTCGGATTTTGCTCCAAAAGACTTTTTTGTAGGTATTGGAGAGTTACATGTGTATACCGATTTTCATACATGTACATGAAACGTAGCTCGAGGCGCACACCGTTGAACGTGTATAGGTGGCGCTGTTGAGCCATTTTGGCACACCCACTTCTGAAACCCATATCAGACGTAAATTTTCGCCAGTTCTGAGGTGTGTGCAAAGTTTCATGACTTTTCGAGCATGTTTAGGCCCTCAAAAATGCAATTCATCTTAGAGAAGAATAATAATAACAATAAATATAGCTGCAAGCAGCGATGGCGGGCTCAAGCCACCAATGCCATCACCACCCCGGTGGCATCAGGTAAACTGTGCCCAGCGGGCACATGCATTCACAATATCCCTCTGGCAGTGAGGTTTTAAAGGATAGAGGGGAGCGTAGAGGGGAGCGTGCATTTGCAGTGGCTGGGCCACGACTCTGGAATACCCTGCCTTTAGAGATCAGACTGGCCCCTTCCTTGTCTATTTTTAAATCTTTGCTAAAAACTTTTTTATTTTCCTTAGTGTACTGACTACTGTGTTATGCTACATTTTGAAATGGGTGGTTTTAAATTTTTTGTCTGGTCAATTTTTATGTATGTGTAATATTCTTGCTCTTATGTTAAAGCACTTTGGTCAGCCAGGAGGCTGTTGTAAATGCGCTATACAAATAAATTGAACTTGAACTTGATATGGCAGTTAAAGGGTTAATCCGAATCATCTAGACTTTAAAATCACATTCACAGAACAATATATATATATATATATATATATATATATATATATATAACTTTAGTAACACTTTACAATAAGATTTCATTTATAAACATTATGTTAACATGAACAATATTTATATAGCATTCATTCATGTCAGTTAATATTCCAAACTTAAACATTAAAACATTGTTTTATTGTGATTTTTTTCCAAGCACATTTTACCAATTCCAAACCATATCAATCTTAATAACTACCATTATTTTTTATTTAATCATTTATGAGTGCTATACAATAGTCCAGGAAAGCTGGAAGAGAAAAACAGGTCAAGAAGAACTGACAAAAGAATTGCAAAAGAATTAGGAATTAATGTGAAGATTAATTTTTAGTCAATTCTGCAAGACAGACTTTCAGGAAAGGAGGTGGAATAAAAATGAGCTCCTAAATCTTAATCCCGGATTCTGGAAGATATATTCCTCAAACCATCAAACAAGAGGAGGTGGTGCTGGTCCTTCACGAGTCAGTCTAATCTGTTCATTAAGCCTATATATAAAGTCTTAATATATAGTATTTCACAATACTTCATGGTATTCTAATTAAATATTTTTTTGGAATCTTAGATCTCTCAGAACCTGACACATTGTAATTCTGAGACTCCAGGAAAGTGGCAGTTCTGTAAAATGTTGGCGCTGGAGACTAAATGCTCACTGATAGTTTCACACCTAATTCACTTAAAACACACACAAACACACACACACAGTGACAGAGGGACAGAGTGACATCAGATGTATGTTTTTTTAATTTTCTGTCATCCATATAATGTTGTATAGTCATGAAACTATGCATATTTCCTCAGAATGACTTGTCTTCTATGTGTACATTTTTTTGAAGTGTTTAGAAGCTGCACTTTTTTTTACTGGTTCCTTTTTTACTATTATTTCAAAAAATCACCATGACAAAACCATTCAAGCTATCCAAAATTCATTCACACCTGTTCTGTAAGATTAATTCTTTAAACAGTGGTAAAAGAGGATGTGGTGCTGAACCTTCAAGAGTCACTTAAAACGTATCTGTCCATAAAGCCTATTAAGAATTATTCTTAATATACAGTTCACAATACTTCAGCTTGTTATTCTAATTAAGTGAGGGTCATTTTATCAGTAAAATTCCTAAAATACATATTATTTTATTTGAAAGATTTCTATAAATTATTTAAATCATACTCGTTTCTCCAATAATTATTTAAAAGTAATCCTATAGCTCCCTCTGGTGGCCATTATAGGTACTAAGAATTGCAAGCTTGATTTATAAGTTATGATAGTTTTAATTTTATGCTGGCTCTTGAAAATGATAAAGCTATGAAACTTACTGTGCTTCCTTCAAATGAGGACTTCTACTTATATAAAAAATTATGAAGAGTTAGAATGAAAAATTGTAAAGATATAGTAAAATAACTATTGTATTGTTTATGTTACTTTAATAAATCTCTATGGCAACACCATTTAAGCTATCCTAAACCCATTCACAATTTAACATCTCAGTATATTGGCATCATGTTGAAAAAGGAGTATGGAGTAGTATGAGGAGGAGTATGAATTCATTTACAGGCTGATTTTATCATAAATCCACAATAAAATTTCTGAGTTCTGTATCAATCTGTGTTGTTGTTGTTTGTTTATTTTTATCTTTTATTTTTCATAGGAAGATAACTGACCCTTTACTCTCCCTTTTAATAAATGTGCTTATAAACCAAGGACAAGCTATTTATAGCTGTATTTATAAACTGCTTACTACTGACTATTAATATTGGGACAAGGCTTTATAAAGCATGAACTGACTATTTACTAATGAGTGCAGTTATTATAAAGTGTTATCAATGAATTTGCTAATGTTAACAAATTAGACATTATTTTACAGTGTTATCAAATCCTTAAATGACTCATAAGCATTTGTGAAAGTTCTGCTTGCATTACAGCTTAGTATTGATCTGTGAGCTGAACAGATTTACTGTTACATCTATGAGATTATGTAAATTCAAATAAATATAATGTCACAGGATGTCATAGGTCAGTATCAAATGAGTTTGAAATTATTATTTGCAGCACAAATAAGTTTTTTTTAGGATTTTTAAAAATCCCTAAAACTGTCAGAAAAAGGTTAAGGCCTAAGCTATTTCTATGTGAGTGGCTAAATTTATTTTTGTTTTTATAATTGTAATACACAAACTATGAAATTATACAAAATGTATAAAAAGGTAAATAAATAAATACGCACACATTAAAAAAGCAGCCAAGTCGAATGAGTTTCCTTTTTTATATAGATTAAAATTGAAGACAGAAGCAAGTGGTAAATGTGGTCACTTTAATATTCAAATCCAGTAGATCCAGTTTATGTTCACGTGGCTGTTTTCGTTTATATTCGCCAAGCTATTATGTATTTTGAAATAATCTTGTCCGTGATGTGTTCGTTCGTACGACGAAAGACAGAAACCTGCAGCTCAAGAGATATGTTATTCTGCCAGTCGCGCTTTCAAATAGTCTTGCACACTTAAACAGGTCACAAACACCTGCATTTAGCTCTTGTAGTGTTACAATGGGTTTATTGTGTGCATTTGTGGTAATATTTTATTTAAAAAAGCTCTTAAACAAGAATAAATTCGTTTGTTTTGAGCTCGACACTGTACGCGCTGATCGGAGCGGTGATTTCAGATAGGCAGCCACAAATATTTCATTTTCACACAAACAGTTCAAAAACATCTGAATTTAGCTCTTGGTGTGTTCTAATTGGTTGATTGTGTGATATCGCTGTAATAATTTATTTTTAAAAGCTTTAAAACAGGAATAAATTCGTTTTCTCTGAGCTCTTTACTCCAGACGCTCGTGATCACAGCTGTGATTCATCTCTCCTATTTCTCACGTATCTCTGGCCAGAAATAATTTATCCATGAGCCCTGAACCGGTAATAATCAGATATGTTGGTTTAGCTTGTCAGTGTGAATTAAATCTAAGTATTTATTTGTATTTTTAACCGATTTAAAAGTGAAAGTAAAAGTTCGGGAATTGAACCTGTAGGGGCGCAATTTCTCTCAGACAATGGAAGTCTAAGCACACACACTCAAACAGAGGGACAGAGTGAGATGAGATGTCTGACAGTTTTTTTAATTTTCTGTTATCCATACAGTGTTGTAAAGTCGTTAAACTATGCATATTTCCTCAGAATGACTTTTTCATCTGTATGAAAAAATTCTTTGACGTGTTTGGAAGCTGCAATTTAAAAATACAATAATGATTCCCTTTGTAAGGTCATTTAAAAAAATCACCACGGCAAAACCATTCAAGCTATCCAAAATCCATTCACAATTTAAGTTCCTATCAGAAATACTGATGTGTGTTCAGAGTTTTGTGAAATTCTAAGTATGTTATTTGCCTCAAAATCACCTGAGAAGTATTCCAGTTTGACATGTTGCCACGCCAACAATTTTTTAGATATCAATATCCCCCTTGCAGATTTATATCGACTGTGTTTTAACATTATTCTGATGAAGTTTGAAGCAAATCGAGTAATAATAAGATGCTGAATTCAAATCATTTTGAAAATGACACACTTCCTTCTGCCAGTTGGTGGCGCTATAACTTTGACTCCTAATAGTCACATATATGCGATCGACATCATACAACGAATAATCTGATGAAGTTTGATTAAAATCAGGAAATGTATGTGGACGGTATTAGACACTTCCTGTTTCTCATTTCTCGCCATAATTTCAACGCCTCGCCACGAGCAAACCGTTCGAGATATCAAAAATCCCCTGGCAATTTTTCATCCCCAGTGTCTTGAGATCATGTTGACCGAGTTTGGCGGCAATCGAGAAAAAAACCTATGACAAGTATTTCAAATTCCAGAGCATGCACTTTTTACATAACTCTAAATAGCTGACTTCCTGATGGGCGGAGCCTATGACATGCAATACGAAAGTTGTTTGGCACGATGAGATCTATATGTGTACTGAGTTTCATATGAATATGTGCAAGTATGTGTGAGCTATACATCAACATTTCTGACTGTGTTCCAGGGGGCGCCGTAGAGCCCCTGTGCCACGCCCGGGTCCCAGCCTCTGCAGGCTCCTAAAGGCCACAGATTCCAAAGTGTGCGCAAATTTTCAAGAGTTTTTGAGTATGTTAAGGACCCCAAAAGCCCCCACAACTTTGACGAAAAATTTGAATACTAAACCCTAAATAGCCAACTTCCTGTTGGGCGGAGCCTATGATATGCAATACAAAAGTTGTTTGGATTGATGAGATTTATATGTGTACCGAGTTTCATACGTCTACGAGCAAGAATGTATGATATATGGCCCTCCATATTCCAGGGGGCGCTGTAGAGCCCCTGTGCCACGCCCGTGTATCAGTCTCTGCCCGGCCCTAATGGCCGCAGGTTCCAATCTGTGTGCCAATTTTCAAGACTTTTTAAGCACGTTAAGGGCCCCAAAAGCCCCCGAGACGTTGGAAAAAAAAAAAAAAAATAATAATAATAATAAAAAATAATCCTAAGGAAAACAATAGGCCTCTCGCCCTTTGAGCTTGAGCCCTAATAATAATAATAATAATAAACGGAGCAATTCCAAGAGGGTCCTCACACCATCGGTGCTCGGGCCCTAATTAAAGCTGCAAGCAGCGATGAACGGGCCCTCGCACCCGGGCTCACCACCAGCGAGTTGCTTTAGTAAAAAGGTGAACGGTGAGAAATATGCATTTAATGTCATAAATATAAGTGGAATATATCAAAGTATATCCCATATATGTGCCAATCTTACCGTTGCCAGCAGGTGGCGCTATCATTATAATGGAATATTGGCCTTCAGATGTGTTCAGACCAGGACTGTTATCAAACATGTGAAGTTTGGGGAAGATCGAACAAATTATGCCTGAGTTACAACAACTTCTCTTACTGTGGCGAGACATAAAAATTTGTCATGGCGCCATGGACACGCCCTTTAACAAAAACTCAAGATCTCCACAAGTTAACATTGCACAGGCCTTTAGATTAGACTGACCACAAAATATATGTTAATCTCAAAAAAATTATAGGAGTAGTTTGTCGCAGCGTAAAACATGTCACTTCCTGTTGCCAATAGGTGGCGCTATGACTATAACTGAATGTGGGCATGTAGATCTGTTAAGGGCAGAAGTTTTATCTAAAATGTGAAGTTTGGGGCAGATTGGACATTGTATGTCTGAGTTACAGCAACTTCCTTTTTCATGGCGAAACATCGAAATTTGTCAGGCCGCCATGGACATGCCCTTTAACGAAATTTAAAGATCTTCGCAATTTAACATCGCAAAGGGCTTAAGATTACACTGACCAGGTTTGGTGTTGATCTGAATAAATCTCTAGGAGGAGTTCCCCTGAAAATGGCAAAAACAACGCCAATTTTGCAGAGAAAATTCTAAAAAACTGACTTCCTGTTGGGATTCGGATTTCGTACCAAGAGACTTTTTTGTAGGTATTGGTGTGTTACATGTGTATACCGATTTTTGTACATGTACGTGACACGTAGCTCGAGGCGCACTCCATTGAAAGTGTATAGGTGGCGCTATCGAGCCATTTTGCCACACCCAATGGAATATTGGCCTCCAGATGTGGGCAGGTCAGTACTCTTATCAAACATGTGAAGTTTGGGCAAGATCTGATATTTTATGCCTGAGTTACAACAAATTCTACTCCCATGGCGAGACATCGAATTTTGTCACCGCGCCATGGACACGCCCTTTAACGAAAACTCAAGATCTTCACAATTTAACATTGCACAGGCCTTTAGATTAGACTGACCACAAAAAAGACATTGATGTCATAAAATTTCTAGGAGTAGTTCTTCGGAGCATAAAATATGACACTTCCTGTTGCCAATAGGTGGCGCTATGACTATAACTGAATATGGGCATGTCAATCTGTTCAGTTCCAGAGTCTTATCAACCATGTGAAGTTTGGGGCTGATTGGACATTGTATGTCTGAGTTATAGCAACTTCATTTTTTATGGCGAGTCATCGAAATTCGCCAGGCCGCCACGGACACGCACTTCAACGAAAACTCAAAATCTTCGCAATTTAACATCGCAAAGGCCTTTAGATTAGGCATACCAAATTTGGTGTTGATTTGAAGAAATCTCTAGGAGGAGTTCGTTAAAATACAACGCATAGAAATGGCAAAAATGACACAAAATTTGCCCATAATATTAAAAATAACCGACTTCCTGTTGGGTTTAGAATTTTGCTCCAAGAGTCTTTTTTGTAGGTATTGATGTGTTACATGTGTGTACCGATTTTCATACATGTACGTGAAATGTAGCTCGAGGCGCACACCGCTGAACGTGCATAGGTGGCGCTGTCGAGCCATTTTACCACGCCCACTTCTGAAACCCATATCAGACGTAAATTTTCGCCAGTTCGGAGGCGTGTGCAAAATTTGGTGACTTTTTGAGCATGTTTAGGCCCTCAAAAATGCGATTCATTTTGGAGAAGCGGAATAATAATAATAATTAAAGCTGCAAGCAGCGATGAACGGGCCCTCGCACCCGGGCTCACCGCCATCGTGTGGCTTTAGTAAAAAGGTGAACGTTGAGAAATATGCATTTAATGTCCTAAATATTAGTGGAATATATCAAAGTATATCCCATATATGTGCCAATCTTACCGTTGCCAGCAGGTGACGCTATCATTATAATGGAATAATGGCCTTCAGATGTGTTCAGGCCAGGACTCTTATCAAACATGTGAAGTTTGGGGAAGATTGAACATTTTATGCTTGAGTTACAACAACTACTCTTGCTGTGGCAAGACATCAAATTTTGTCATGGCGCCATGGAAACGCCCTTTAACAAAAACTCAAGATCTCCAAAAGTTAACATTGCACAGGCCTTTAGATTAGACTGACCACAAAATATATGTTAATCTCAAAAAAATTATGGGAGTAGTTTGTCGCAGCGTAAAACATGTCACTTCCTGTTGCCAATAGGTGGCGCTATGACTATAACTGAATGTGGGCATGTAGATCTGTTAAGGGCAGAAGTTTTATCTAACATGTGAAGTTTGGGGCAGATTGGACATTGTATGTCTGAGTTACAGCAACTTCCTTTTTCATGGCGAAACATCGAAATTTGCCAGGCCGCCATGGACACGCCCTTTAACGAAATCTAAAGATCTTCGCAATTTAACATCGCAAAAGGCTTAAGATTACACTGACCAGGTTTGGTGTTGATCTGAATAAATCTCTAGGAGGAGTTCGTTAAAGTACAACCCCTGAAAATGGCAAAAACAATGCCAATTTTGCAGAGAAAATTCTAAATAACTGACTTCCTGTTTGGATTAGGATTTCGTACCAAGAGACTTTTTTGTAGGTATTGCTGTGTTACATGTGTATACCGATTTTTGTACATGTACGTGAAACATAGCTCGAGGCGCACTCTGTTGAATGTGTATAGGTGGCGCTATCGAGCCATTTTGCCACATCTGATGGAATTTTGGCCTTCAGATGTGTTCAGGCCAGGACTCTTATCACACATGTGCAGTTTGGGGAACATCGGACATTTTATGCCTGAGTTATAATATATTTTATTCCCATGGCGAGACATCGAACTTCGTGACGGCGCCATGGACACGCCTTTTAACGAAAACTCAAGATCTTCACAACTTAACATCGCACAGGCCTTTAGATTACACTGACCACAAAAAATACATTGATGTCATAAAATTTCTAGGAGTAGTTCATCGCAGTGTAAAATATCTCACTTCCTGTTGCCAATAGGTGGCGCTATTACTCTAACTGTATATGGGCATGTCAATCTGTTCAGGTCAGGAGTCTCATCAAACATGTGAAGTTTGGGGCAGATTGGTCATTGTATGTCTGAGTTATAGCAACTTCCTGTTTCATGGCGAATCATCGAAATTCGCCAGGCCACCACGGACACGCCCATTAACGAAAACTCAAAAGCTTCGCAATTTAACATCGCAAAGGCCTTCAGATTAGGCATACCAAATTTGGTGTTGATCTGAATGAATCTCTAGGAGGAGTTCGTTAAAATACAACGCATGGAAATGACAAAAATGACACAAAATTTGCTCATAATATTAGTAATAACCGACTTCCTGTTGGGTTTCGGATTTTGCTCCAAGAGACTTTTTTGTAGGTATTGGAGAGTTACATGTGTGTACCGATTTTCATACATGTACATGAAACGTAGCTCGAGGCGCACACCGTTGAACGTGTATAGGTGGCGCTGTTGAGCCATTTTGCCACACCCACTTCTGAAACCCATATCAGACGTAAATTTTCGCCAGTTCTGAGGTGTGTGCAAAGTTTCATGACTTTTCAAGCATGTTTAGGCCCTCAAAAATGCGATTCATTTTGGAGAATAATAATAATAATAATAATTAAAGCTGCAAGCAGCGATGAACGGGCCCTCGCACCCGGGCTCACCGCCATCGTGTGGCTTTAGTAAAAAGGTGAACATTGAGAAATATGCATTTAATGTCCTAAATATAAGTGGAATATATCAAAGTATATCCCGTATATGTGCCAATGTTACCGTTGCCAGCAGGTGGCGCTATCATTATAATGGAATATTGGCCTTCAGATGTGTTCAGGCCAGGACTCTTATCAAACATGTGAAGTTTGGGGAAGACTGAACATTTTATGCTTGAGTTACAACAACTTCTCTTGCTGTGGCAAGACATCAAATTTTGTCATGGCGCCATGGAAACGCCCTTGCTGTGGCAAGACATCAAATTTTGTCATGGCGCCATGGAAACGCCCTTTAACAAAAACTCAAGATCTCCAAAAGTTAACATTGCACAGGCATTTAGATTAGACTGACCACAAAATATATGTTAATCTCAAAAAAATTATAGGAGTAGTTTGTCGCAGTGTAAAACATGTCACTTCCTGTTGCCAATAGGTGGCGCTATGACTATAACTGAATGTGGGCATGTAGATCTGTTAAGGGCAGAAGTTTTATCTAACATGTGAAGTTTGGGGCAGATTGGACATTGTATGTCTGAGTTACAGCAACTTCCTTTTTCATGGCGAAACATCGAAATTTGTCAGGCCACCATGGACACGCCCTTTAACGAAATCTAAAGATCTTCGCAATTTAACATCGCAAAGGGCTTAAAATTACACTGACCAGGTTTGGTGTTGATCTGAATAAATCTCTAGGAGGAGTTCGTTAAAGTACAACCCCTGAAAATGGCAAAAACAACGCCAGTTTTGCAGAGAAAATTCTAAATAACCGACTTCCTGTTGGGATTCGGATTTCGTACCAAGAGACTTTTTTGTAGGTATTGGTGTGTTACATGTGTATACCGATTTTTGTACATGTACGTGAAACATAGCTCGAGGCGCACTCTGTTGAAAGTGTATAGGTGGCGCTATCGAGCCATTTTGCCACACCTCATGGAATTTTGGCCTTCATATGTGTTCAGGCCAGGACTCTTATCACACATGTGCAGTTTGGGGAAGATCGGACATTTTATGCCTGAGTTATAACATCTTTTATTCCCATGGCGAGACATTGAACTTCGTGATGGCGCCATGGACACGCCTTTTAACGAAAACTCAAGATCTTCACAACTTAACATCGCACAGGCCTTTAGATTAGACTGACCACAAAAAATACATTGATGTCATAAAATTTCTAGGAGTAGTTAATCGCAGTGTAAAATATGTCACTTCCTGTTGCCAATAGGTGGCGCTATGACTATAACTGAATATGGGCATGTCAATCTGTTCAGGTCAGGAGTCTCATCAAACATGTGAAGTTTGGGGCAGATTGGTCATTGTATGTCTGAGTTATAGCAACTTCCTGTTTGATGACGAATCATCGAAATTCGCCAGGCCACCACGGACACGCCCATTAACGAAAACTCAAAAGCTTCGCAATTTAACATCGCAAAGGCCTTCAGATTAGGCATACCAAATGTGGTGTTGATCTGAATTAATCTCTGGGAGGAGTTCGTTAAAATACAACGCATGGAAATGACAAAAATGACACAAAATTTGCTCATAATATTAGTAATAACGGACTTCCTGTTGGGTTTCGGATTTTGCTCCAAGAGACTTTTTTGTAGGTATTGGAGAGTTACATGTGTATACCGATTTTCATACATGTACATGAAACGTAGCTCGAGGCGCACACTGTTGAACGTGTATAGGTGGCGCTGTTGAGCCATTTTGCCACACCCACTTCTGAAACCCATATCAGACGTAAATTTTCGCCAGTTCTGAGGTGTGTGCAAAGTTTCATGACTTTTCGAGCATGTTTAGGCCCTCAAAAATGCGATTCATTTTGGAGAAGAATAATAATAATAATAATAATAATAATAATAATAATAATAATAATAATAATAATAATAATAATAATAATAAACGGAGCAATTCCAAGAGGGTCCTCACACCATCGGTGCTCGGGCCCTAATAATAATAATAATAATAATAATAATAATAATAAACGGAGCAATTCCAAGAGGGTCCTCACACCATCGGTGCTCGGGCCCTAATAAACGGAGCAATTCCAATAGGGTCCTCACACCATCGGTGCTCGGGCCCTAATTAAAGCTGCAAGCAGCGATGAACGGGCCCTCGCACACGGGCTCACCGGCAGCGAGTGGCTTCAGTAAATAGGTGAACGGTGGGAAACATGCATTTAAACTCATAAATATAAGTGGAATATATCAAAGTTTACTCCATATTTGTGCCAATCTTTGTGTTGCCAGCAGGGTGTGCTATCATTATAATTGAATATTGTCCTTCAGATGTGTTCAGGGCAGGACTCTTATCGAACATGTGAAGTTTGGGAAGATCGGACAAATTATGCCTGAGTTACAACAACTTCTCTTGCTGTGGCGAGACATCAAAATTTGTCATGACGCCATGGACATGCCCTTTAACAAAAACTCAAGATCTCCACAAGTTAACATTGCACAGGCCTTTAGATTAGACTGACTACAAAAAATACATTAATCTCAAAAAAAATTCTAGGAGTAGTTTGTCACAGCATACAACATGTCACTTCCTGTTGCCAGCAGGTGGCGCTATGACTATAACTAAATATGGGCATGTAGATCTGTTTAAGGGCAGAAGTCTTATCTAACATGTGAAGTTTGGGGCAAATTGGAAATTGTAAGTCTGAGTAACAGCAACTTCCTTTTTCATGGCGAAACATCGAATTTTGTCAGGCCGCCATGGACACGCCCTTTAACGAAACCTCAAAATCTTCACAATTTAACATCGCAAACGCCTTTAGATTTAACTGACCAAGTTTGGTCTTGATCTGAATATATCTCTAGGAGTAGTTTGTTAAAGTACAACCCCTGAAAATGGCAAAAACAACGCCAATTTTGCAGAGATAATTCTAAATAACCGACTTTCTTGATGGGATTCGGATTTCGTAAAATGGGACATTTTTGTAGGTATTGGTGTGTTACGTGTGTACCGATTTTTGTACATGTACTTGAAAAATAGCTCGAGGCGCACTCCATTGAATGTGCATATGCACTCCGTTGAAAGTTTATAGGTGGCGCTATCGAGCCATTTTGCCACACCCAATGGAATTTTGGCCTTCAGATCTGTTCAGGCTAGGACCCTTATCACACATGTGAAGTTTTGGCAAGATCGGACACTTTATTCCTGAGTTATAACATCTTTTATTCCCATGACGAGACATCGAATTTCGTCACGGCGCAATGGACACGCCTTTTAACAAAAACTCAAGATTTTCACAACTAAACATCACACAGGTCTTTAGATTAGACTGACCACAAAAAAGGCATTGATGTCATAAAATTTCTAGAAATAGTCTGTCACAGTGTAAAATATGTCACTTCCTGTTGCCAATAGGTGGCGCTATAACTATAACTGAATGTGGGCATGTAGATCTGTTCAGGTCAAGAGTATCATCCAACATGTGAAGTTTGGGGCAGATTGGACATTTTATGTCTGAGTTACAGCAACTTCCTTTTTCATGGCGAAACATCGAAATTTGTCAGGCCGCCATGGACACGCCCTTTAACGAAACCTCAAGTCCTTCGCAATTTAACATCGCAAATGGCTTTAGATTACACTGACCAAGTTTGGTGTTGATCTGAATAAATCTCTAGGAGGAGTTCGTTAAAGTACAACCCCTGAAAATGTCAAAAACAACACAATTTTGCAGGGAAAATTCAAAATAACCGACTTCCTGTTGGGATTCGGATTTCATACCAAGAGACTTTTTTGTAGATATTGGTGAGTTACATGTGTGTACCAATTTTTGTACATGTACGTGAAACATAGCTCGAGGCACACTCCGTTGAAAATGTATAGGTGGCGCTATCGAGCCATTCTGCCACACCCGGTGGAATATTGGCCTGCAGATCTGTTCAGGTCAGGACTCTTATCACACATGTGAAGTTTGGGGAAGATCGTACATTTTATGCCTGAGTTATAACATCTTTTATTCACATGGCGAGACATCGAACTTCGCCATGGTGCCGTGGACACGCCTTTTAACGAAAACTCAAGATCTTCACAACTGAACATCACACAGGCCTTTAGATTAGACTGACCACAAAAAAGACATTGATGTAAAAAAATTTCTAGGAGTAGTTCGTCACAGCGTAAAATATGTCACTTCCTGTTGCCAATAGGTTGCGCTATGACTAAAACTGAATATGGGCATGTCAATCTGTTCAGGTTTGGAGTCTCATCAAACATGTGAAGTTTGGGGCAGATTGGACATTGTATGTTTGAGTTATAACAACTTCATTTTTCATGGCGAATCATCGAAATTCGCCAGGCCGCCACGGACACGCCCTTCAACGAAAACTCAAGATCTTCGCAATTTAACATCGCAAAGGCCTTTAGATTAGGCATACCAAATTTGGTGTTGATTTGAAGAAATCTCTAGGAGGAGTTCGTTAAAATACAACATATGGAAATGACCAAAATTACACAAAATTTGCTCATAATATTACAAGTAACCGACTTCCTGTTGGTTTTAGAGTTTTGCTCCAAGAGTCTTTTTTGTAGGTATTGGTGTGTTACATATGTGTGCCAATTTTCGTGCATGTACCTGAAACATAGCTCGAAGGCTGTTGATTTTCTTGGTATAGGTGGCGCTGTCGAGCCATTTTGCCACACCCTCTTCTGAATCCTATATCAGACGAAAATTTTCACCTGGTTTTATGCGTGTGCAAAGTTTCATGACTTTTTGAGCATGTTTAAGCCCTCAAAAATGCGATTCATTTTGGAGAAGCGGAAGAATAAGAATAAATATAGCTGCAAGCAGCAATGTCGGGCTCAAGCCATCAGTGCAACGCCACCCCGGTGGCATCGGGAAAACTGTGCCCAGCGGGCATAAGCATTTACAGTAACCCTCTGACAATCAAGTTTTAAGGGATGCGGCAGTTAAAGGGTTAATCCGACCAATCTAGACTTTGAAATCACATACACAGAACAATATATATATAACTTTAGTAATACTTTATTTTTATATTTATAAAAAAATTATAAGGTGTGCATTGTAGCTGACACCTATATGAACACATTACAATTGTTTTGTGACTGCAAGTCTTTCTTGTCAAATGCTATTGAGCTTCAAATTTGCATTTGAGCCCATGTGAAAAAGTAGCATAATTTACATATGACTTACAGTTTGTTGTAATAAATATCAAACATTCAAATTAATTGTGCATTATAGCTGTCACCTAGATGAACAATTACAGTTGTTTTTATGACTGTAAGTCATTCTCTTCAAATGCTACTGACGTTAGAAAAGTGTATAACAATATCACATGTAACTTTAGAGACCGGCCCTAAATTTGAGACTCTCGAATGTCCAATGTCAAGACAACTTTATGCCTGTTTTTTTTTTCTTTAGTTTTCTTTTCTCTGTGCCGGATTGCTGATGTGCTATACCCAGGCATAGATGTCTATCCATCAATTACGAACATTCAGCCGCAAACATGAGGTGTGAGCAGTCGCGAACACATATTGGAGAATGGCGCATGTTTTTTTTTGTTTTTTTTGAGCAACTGGGATGATGCCCCCTCTGGGAGTTGGTGCCCTACGAAGACTGCATACTCTGCATATAGGGAGCGGCAGTACTATCTGGAAGATATATTCCTCAAACCATCGTACAAGAGAAGGTGATGCTAATCCTTCAAGAATCGCTCAAAAGCTATTCAAGTGTACAGTTTCCTTTTATTGCATCTTGAAATAAATATTTCTGAATTCTGAATCAAGCTGGGTTGTGTTTATTCATTTATTTTATAAGACAACTGAGACTTTAATCTATTTTGTAATATATGTGCTTTTAAACCAAGAACAATTTATTTATAGATGTATTACTGCTTAATAATGACTATTATTAAGGGAAAAGGCTTTATAATCATGAACTATTTACTAATGCTTAGCTAATGAGTGCAGTTATTATAAAGTGTTACCAATGCATTTACTAATGTTAACAAATTAGACATTATTTTATAGTGTTACCAAATCCTTAAATAATTTATTAGTGTTTTGTAATGATTTTAATGACCTATAAGCATTTGTGAAATAGTTTTGCTTGCATTGCAGCTTTATCTGTCAGTTGAAGAGTTTTACTGTTACATCCATGAGATTAATAAATGTCATGTCACGTCACAGGTTGTCATAGGTCAGTATCAAATGAGTTTGAAATTATTATTTGCAGCACAAATAAGGATTCTTAGGATGTTTTTAAATCCCTAAAACTGTCAGAAAAGGATAAGGCCTAAGAGATTTCTTTACCTGTAATGAAAGGAAAAAACACCACCATTAGCAACAACAAAAACAATAACAATTTAAAATACAGATTTTTTTTTCCTGATTATTAAAGGGATGATTAGGTCTCTCTCTCTCTCTCTCTGCCAGACAGCCCCTCCCTACAATCCACACACACTGTCAGTCACCAAACATTCACAGTCACCAACCCCCTCACACTCCCCCTCCCTCTCCCCCTCCCTTTCCTCACACAGACAGAGTGGCCAGAGTGAGATCATGTCAGTTGAGAAGTCTGACAGTTTTTTTAATTTTCTGTTATCCATACAGTGTTGTAAAGTCGTGAAACTATGCATATTTCCTCAGAATGATTTGATCTTTGTATGAAAAAATGCTTTGAAGTGTTTGGAAGCTGCAATTTAAACATACAAGACAATTAATGTTTCCCTTTTTACTGTCATTTCAAAAAATCACCACGACAAAACCGTTCAAGCTAACCAAAATCCGTTCGCAATTTAAGTTCCTCAATGTTTTTTCTTCATGTTGACAAAGTTTGGTGTGTATAGTGTACTTCCCCTGTGAGGAGTATGCATTAATTCACAACTGTAAAATCTCAAAAATACACATTCAAATCAAAATAGCCGACTTCCTGTTGGTCGTAGCTGATGACTGTGAATTAGAAAGTTGTCCGTCTTGAAAAGAACAATTTATGTACCAAGTTTGGTGTCTGTAGCTAAAACTAACCCCCCCACTTTTGACAAAAGGTGGCGCTATAGAGTGCCTCCTTCACGCCCTTTTAAAAGCTTTTGCCATTGTCTAGCTATCACTAATACTGATATGTGTTTTGAGTTTCATGTAAATCTGAGCTTGTTGTCTGCCTCAAACTCACCATAACAGAACATTCAAGTTTGACACGTTGCCATGGCAACACTATATCAGATATCAATATCCCCACAACAGATTTACATCGTCCATGTTTTGTCATTATTCTGATGAAGTTTTAAGTAAATAGAGTAAAAATAAGATGCTGAATTCAAAGCATTTGGAAAATGACACACTTCCTGCTGCCAGTTGGTGGCGCTATAATGTTGACTCTTAATAGTCACATATATACGATCGGTATCATACAACGAACAAACCAATGAAGTTTGATCAAATTCAGGAAATGTATGTGGATGTTATTAGACATTTCCTGTTTCTCATTTCTAGCCATAATTTCCACGCCTCGCCAAGGGCAAACCGTTCGAGATATCAAAAATCCCCTCGCAATTTTTCATCCCCAATGTCTTGAGATCATGTTCACAGAGTTTCGTGGCGAACGGGTTGAAAACCTCAGAGGAGTATTTCAAATTCCAGAGCATGCTTTTTTTAAACAGCCCTGAATAGCTGACTTCCTGTTGGGCGGAGCCCATGACATAAAGTGTGAAAGTTGTTCGGCTCTATGAGATCTATAAGTGTACCGAGTTTCATATAAATACATGCAAGTGTGTGTGAGCTATGGTTCACGATTTCTGACTGTGTTCCAGGGGGCGCTGTAGAGCCCCTGTGCCACGCCCGGGTCCCAGCCTCTGCAGCGTCCTGATGGCCGCAGATTCCAATGTGTGTGCCAATTTTCAAGAGTTTTTGAGCATGTTAAGGCCCCCAAAAACCCCCGGAAGGTTTAATAAAAAATAAAAAAAAAAATAATAATAAGAAGAATAATCCTTAGAAGAACAATAGGGCTCTTCGCCCCTTTGGGCTTGAGCCCTAATTAAAGCTACAAGCAGCGATGAACGGGCCCTCGCACCCGGGCTCACCGCCATCGTGTGGCTTTAGTAAAAAGGTGAACGTTGAGAAATATGCATTTAATGTCCTAAATATAAGTGGAATATATCACAGTATATCCCATATATGTGCCAATCTTACTGTTGCCAGCAGGTGGCGCTATCATTATAATGGAATATTGGCCTTCAGATGTGTTCAGGCCAGGACTCTTATCAAACTTGTGAAGTTTGGGGAAGATTGAACATTTTATGCTTGAGTTACAACAACTTCTCTTGCTGTGGCAAGACATCAAATTTTGTCATGGCACCATGGAAACGCCCTTTAACAAAAACTCAAGATCTCCAAAAGTTGACATCGCACAGGCCTTTAGATTAGACTGACCACAAAAAAGACATTGATGTCAAAAAATTTCTAGGAGTAGTTTGTCACAGCGTAAAACATATCACTTCCTGTTGCCAATAGGTGGCGCTATGACTATAACTGAATGTGGGCATGTAGATCTGTTAAGGGCAGAAGTTTTATCTAACATGTGAAGTTTGGGGCAGATTGGACATTGTATGTCTGAGTTACAGCAACTTCCTTTTTCATGGCGAAACATCGAAATTTGTCAGGCCGCCATGGACACACCCTTTAACGAAATCTAAAGATCTTCGCAATTTAACATCGCAAAGGGCTTAAGATTACACTGACCAGGTTTGGTGTTGATCTGAATAAATCTCTAGGAGGAGTTCGTTAAAGTACAACCCCTGAAAATGGCAAAAACAACGCCAATTTTGCAGAGAAAATTCTAAATAACCGACTTCCTGTTGGGATTCGGATTTTGCTCCAAGATACTTTTTTGTAGGTATTGGAGAGTTACATGTGTATACCGATTTTCATACATGTACATGAAACGTAGCTCGAGGCGCACACCGTTGAACGTGTATAGGTGGCGCTGTTGAGCCATTTTGCCACACCCACTTCTGAAACCCATATCAGACGTAAATTTTCGCCAGTTCTGAGGTGTGTGCAAAGTTTCATGACTTTTCGAGCATGTTTAGGCCCTCAAAAATGCGATTCATTTTGGAGAAGAAGAAGAATAATAATAATAATAATAATAATAATTAAAGCTGCAAGCAGCGATGAACGGGCCCTCGCACCCGGGCTCACCGCCATAGTGTGGCTTTAGTAAAAAGGTGAACGTTGAGAAATATGCATTTAATGTCCTAAATATAAGTGGAATATATCAAAGTATATCCCATATATGTGCCAATCTTACCGTTGCCAGCAGGTGGCGCTATCATTATAATGGAATATTGGCCTTCAGATGTGTTCAGGCCAGGACTCTTATCAAACATGTGAAGTTTGGGGATGATTGAACATTTTATGCTTGAGTTACAACAACTTCTCTTGCTGTGGCAAGACATCAAATTTTGTCATGGCGCCATGGAAACGCCCTTTAACAAAAACTCAAGATCTCCAAAAGTTAACATTGCACAGGCCTTTAGATTAGACTGACCACAAAATATATGTTAATCTCAAAAAAATTATAGGAGTAGTTTGTCGCAGCATAAAACATGTCACTTCCTGTTGCCAATAGGTGGCGCTATGACTATAACTGAATGTGGGCATGTAGATCTGTTAAGGGCAGAAGTTTTATCTAACATGTGAAGTTTGGGGCAGATTGGACATTGTATGTCTGAGTTACAGCAACTTCCTTTTTCATGGCGAAACATCGAAATTTGTCAGGCCGCCATGGACACGCCCTTTAACGAAATCTAAAGATCTTCGCAATTTAACATCGCAAAAGGCTTAAGATTACACTGACCCGGTTTGGTGTTGATCTGAATAAATCTCTAGGAGGAGTTCGTTAAAGTACAACCCCTGAAAATGTCAAAAACAACGCCAATTTTGCAGAGAAAATTCTAAATAACCGACTTCCTGTTTGGATTAGGATTTCGTACCAAGAGACTTTTTTGTAGGTATTGGTGTGTTACATGTGTATACCGATTTTTGTACATGTACGTGAAACATAGCTCGAGGCGCACTCCGTTGAAAGTGTATAGGTGGCGCTATCGAGTCATTCTGCCACACCCGGTGGAATATTGGCCTGCAGATCTGTTCAGGACAGGACTCTTATCACACATGTGCAGTTTGGGGAAGATCGGGCATTTTATGCCTGAGCTATAACATCTTTTATTCCCATGGCGAGACATCGAACTTCGTGACGGCGCCATGGACACGCCTTTTAACGGAAACTCAAGATCTTCACAACTTAACATCGCACAGGCCTTTAGATTAGACTGACCACAAAAACTACATTGATGTCATAAAATTTCTAGGAGTAGTTCGTCGCAGTGTAAAATATGTCACTTCCTGTTGCCAATAGGTGGCGCTACGACTATAACTGAATATGGGCATGTCAATATGTTCAGGTCAGGAGTCTCATCAAACATGTGAAGTTTGGGGCAGATTGGTCATTGTATGTCTGAGTTATAGCAACTTCCTGTTTCATGGCGAATCATCGAAATTCGCCAGGCCGCCACGGACACACCCATTAACGAAAACTCAAAAGCTTCGCAATTTAACATCGCAAAGGCCTTCAGATTAGGCATACCAAATTTTGTGTTGATCTGAATGAATCTCTAGGAGCAGTTCGTTAAAATACAACGCATGGAAATGACAAAAATGACACAAAATTTGCTCAAAATATTAGTAATAACCGACTTCCTGTTGGGTTTCGGATTTTGCTCCAAGAGACTTTTTTGTAGGTATTGGAGATTTACATGTGTATACCGATTTTCATACATGTACATGAAACGTAGCTCGAGGCGCACACCGTTGAACGTGTATAGGTGGCGCTGTTGAGCCATTTTGCCACACCCACTTCTGAAACCCATATCAGACGTAAATTTTCGCCAGTTCTGAGGTGTGTGCAAAGTTTCATGACTTTTCGAGCATGTTTAGGCCCTCAAAAATGCGATTCATTTTGGAGAAGAAGAATAATAATAATAATAATAATTAAAGCTGCAAGCAGCGATGAACGGGCCCTCGCACCCGGGCTCACCACCAGCGAGTTGCTTTAGTAAAAAGGTGAACGGTGAGAGAATGCATTTAATGTCAAAAATATAAGTGGAATATATCAAAGTATATCCCATATATGTGCCAATCTTACCGTTGCCAGCAGGTGGCGCTATCATTATAATGGAATATTGGCCTTCAGATGTGTTCAGGCCAGGACTCTTATCAAACATGTGAAGTTTGGGAAAGATTGAACATTTTATGCTTGAGTTACAACAACTTCTCTTGCTGTGGCAAGACATCAAATTTTGTCATGGCGCCATGGAAACGCCCTTTAACAAAAACTCAAGATCTCCAAAAGTTAACATTGCACAGGCCTTTAGATTAGACTGACCACAAAATATATGTTAATCTCAAAAAAATTATAGGAGTAGTTTGTCGCAGCGTAAAACATGTCACTTCCTGTTGCCAATAGGTGGCGCTATGATTATAACTGAATGTGGGCATGTAGATCTGTTAAGGGCAGAAGTTTTATCTAACATGTGAAGTTTGGGGCAGATTGGACATTGTATGTCTGAGTTACAGCAACTTCCTTTTTCATGGCGAAACATCGAAATTTGTCAGGCCGCCATGGACACGCCCTTTAACGAAATCTAAAGATCTTCGCAATTTAACATCGCAAAGGGCTTAAGATTACACTGACCAAGTTTGTTGTTGATTTGAATAAATCTCTAGGAGGAGTTCGTTAAAGTACAACCCCTGAAAATGGCAAAAACAACGCCAATTTTGCAGAGAAAATTCTAAATAACCGACTTCCTGTTGGGATTCGGATTTTGTGCCAAGAGACTTTTTTGTAGGTATTGCTGTGTTACATGTGTATACCGATTTTTGTACATGTACGTGAAACATAGCTCGAGGCGCACTCTGTTGAAAGTGTATAGGTGGCGCTATCGAGCCATTTTGCCACACCTGATGGAATTTTGGCCTTCAGATGTGTTCAGGCCAGGACTCTTATCACACATGTGCAGTTTGGGGAAGATCGGACATTTTATGCCTGAGTTATAACATCTTTTATTCCCATGGCGAGACATCGAACTTCGTGACGGCGCCATGGACACGCCTTTTAACGAAAACTCAAGATCTTCACAACTTAACATCGCACAGGCCTTTAGATTAGACTGACCACAAAAAATACATTGATGTCATAAAATTTCTAGGAGTAGTTCTTCGCAGCATAAAATATGACACTTCCTGTTGCCAATAGGTGGCGCTATGACTATAACTGCATATGGGCATGTCAATCTATTCTGATCCAGAGTCTTATCAACCATGTGAAGTTTGAGGCGGATTGGACATTGTATGTCTGAGTTATAGCAACTTCATTTTTCATGGCGAGTCATCGAAATTCGCCAGGCCGCCACGGACACGCCCTTCAACGAAAACTCAAAATCTTCGCAATTTAACATCGCAAAGGCCTTTAGATTAGGCATACCAAATTTGGAGTTGATTTGAAGAAATCTCTAGGAGGAGTTCGTTAAAATACAATGCATGGAAATGGCAAAAATGACACAAAATTTGCTAATAATATTAAAAATAACCGACTTCCTGTTGGGTTTAGAATTTTGCTCCAAGAGTCTTTTTTGTAGGTATTGATGTGTTATATGTGTGTACCGATTTTCATACATGTACGTGAAATGTAGCTCGAGGCGCACACCGCTGAACGTGCATAGGTGGCGCTGTCGAGCCATTTTACCACGCCCACTTCTGAAACCCATATCAGACGTAAATTTTCGCCAGTTCGGAGGCGTGTGCAAAATTTGGTGACTTTTTGAGCATGTTTAGGCCCTCAAAAATGCGATTCATTTTGGAGAAGCGGAATAATAATAATAATAAACGGAGCAATTCCAATAGGGTCCTCACACCATCGGTGCTCGGGCCCTAATAATAATAATAATAATAAACGGAGCAATTCCAAGAGGGTCCTCACACCATCGGTGCTCGGGCCCTAATAATAATAATAATAATAATAATAATAATAAACGGAGCAATTCCAAGAGGGTCCTCACACCATCGGTGCTCGGGCCCTAATAATAATAAACAGAGCAGATACAATAGGGTCCTCACACCATCGGTGCTCGGGCCCTAATTAAAGCTGCAAGCAGCGATGAACGGGCCCTCGCACCCGTGCTCACCGGCAGCGAGTGGCTTTAGTTAATAGGTGAACGGTGAGAAATATGCGTTTAAACTCATAAATATAAGTAGAATATATCAATGTTTATTCCATATATGTTCCAATCTTCCTTTTGCCAGCAGGTGGCGCTATCATTATAATAGAATATTGGCCTTCAGATGTGTTCAGGGCAGGACTTTTATCGAAAATGTGAGATTTGGGGAGGATTGGACATTTTATGCCTGAGTTACAACAACATCCTATTTCATGGCGAAACATCGAAATTTGTCAGGCCGCCATGGACCCGCCCTTTAGTGAAACCTCAAGTCCTTCGCAATTTATTATCGCAAAGGGCTTTAGATTACACTGACCAAGTTTGGTGTTGATCTGAATAAATCTCTAGGAGGAGTTTGTTAAAGTACAACCCCTGAAAATGGCAAAAACAACACCAATTTTGAAGGGAAAATTCAAAATAACCGACTTCCTGTTGGGATTCGGATTTCGTACCAAGAGACTTTTTCGTAGATATTGGTGTGTTACATGTGTGTACCGATTTTTGTACATGTACGTGAAACATAGCTCGAGGCGCACTCCGTTGAAAGTGTATAGGAGGCGCTATCGAGCCATTTTGCCACACTCGATGGAATATTGGCCTTCAGATCTGTTTAGGCCAGGACCCTTATCACACAAATGAAGTTTGGGCAAGATCGGACATTTTATGCCTGAGTTATAACATCTTTTATCCCCATGGCGAGACATCGAACTTCATCACGGCGCCATGGACAAACCTTTTAACAAAAACTCAAGATCTTCACAACTAAACATCACACAGGTCTTTAGATTAGACTGACAACAAAAAGACATAGATGTCATAAAATTTCTAGGAGTAGTTTGTCGCAGTGTAAAATATGTAACTTCCTGTTGCCAATAGGTGGTGCTATGACTATAACTGAATATTGGCATGTAGATTTGTTCAGGTCAAGAGTCTTATCCAACATGTGACGTTTGGGGCAGATTGGACATTGTATGTCTGAGTTACAGCAACTTCCTTTTTCATGGCGAAACATCGAAATTTGTCAGGCCGCCATGGACCCGCCCTTTAACGAAACCTCAAGTCCTTCGCAATTTATTATCGCAAAGGGCTTTAGATTACACTGACCAAGTTTGGTGTTGATCTGAATAAATCTCTAGGAGGAGTTTGTTAAAGTACAACCCCTGAAAATGGCAAAAACAACACCAATTTTGAAGGGAAAATTCAAAATAACCGACTTCCTGTTGGGACCCGGATTTCGAACCAAGAGACTTTTTTTTAGGTATTGGAGGGTAACATGTGTGTACCAATTTTTGTACATGTACGTGAAACATAGCTCGAGGCGCACTCCGTTGAAAGTGTATAGGTGGCGCTATAGAGCCATTCTGCCACACCCAGTGGAATATTGGCCTGCAGATCTGTTCAGGCCAGGACTCTTATCCCACATGTGAAGTTTGGGGAAGATCGGACATTTTATGCCTGAGTTATAACATCTTTTATTCCCATGGCGAGACATTGAACATTGTCATGGCGACATGGACACGCCTTTTAACAAAAAATCAAGATCTTCACAACTGAACATCGCACAGGCCTTTAGACTAGACTGATCTCAAAAAAGACATTGATGTCAAAACATTTCTAGGAGTAGTTCGTCGCAGCGTAAAATATGTCACTTCTTGTTGCCAATAGGTGGCGCTATGACTATAACTGAATATGGGCATGTCAATCTGTTCAGGTTCGGAGTCTTATCAAACATGTGAAGTTTGGGGCAGATTGGACATTGTATGTCTGAGTTATAGCAACTTCATTTTTTGTGGCGAATCATCGAAATTCGCCAGGCCGCCACGGACACGCCCTTTGACGAAAACTCAAGATCTTCGCAATTTAACATCGCAAAGGCCTTTAGATTAGGCGTACCAAATTTGGTGTTGATCTGAATAAATCTCTAGGAGGAGTTCGTTAAAATACAACGCATGGAAATGACCAAAATTACACAAAATTTGCTAATAATATTAAAAATAACCGACTTCCTGTTGTGTTTAGAATTTTGCTCCAAGAGTCTTTTTTGTAGGTATTAAGCCTTCAAAAATGCGATTCATTTTGGAGAAGAAGAAGCGGAATAATAATAATAATAATAATAAACATAGCAGATACAATAGGGTCCTCACACCATCGGTGCTCGGGCCCTAATTAAAGCTGCAAGCAGCGATGAACGGGCCCTCACACCCGGGCTCACCACCAGCGAGTTGCTTTAGTAAAAAGGTGAACGGTGAGAAATATGCATTTAATGTCATAAATATAAGTGGAATATACCAAAGTATATCCCATATATGTGCCAATCTTACCGTTGCCAGCAGGTGGCGCTATCATTATAATGGAATATTGGCCTTCAGATGTGTTCAGGCCAGGACTCTTATCAAACATGTGAAGTTTGGGGAAGATTGGACATTTTATGCTTGAGTTACAACAACTTCTCTTGCTGTGGCAAGACATCAAATTTTGTCATGGCGCCATGGAAACGCCCTTTAACAAAAACTCAAGATCTCCAAAAGTTAACATTGCACAGGCCTTTAGATTAGACTGACCACAAAATATATGTTAATCTCAAAAAAATTATAGGAGTAGTTTGTCGCAGCGTAAAACATGTCACTTCCTGTTGCCAATAGGTGGTGCTATGACTATAACTGAGTGTGGGCATGTAGATCTGTTAAGGGCAGAAGTTTTATCTAACATGTGAAGTTTGGGGCAGATTGGACATTGTATGTCTGAGTTACAGCAACTTCCTTTTTCATGGCGAAACATCGAAATTTGTCAGGCCGCCATGGACACGCGCTTTAACGAAATCTAAAGATCTTCGCAATTTAACATCGCAAAGGGCTTAAGATTACACTGACCAGGTTGTGTGTTGATCTGAATAAATCTCTAGGAGGAGTTCGTTAAAGTACAACCCCTAAAAATGGCAAAAACAACACCAATTTTGCAGGGAAAATTCAAAATAACCGACTTCCTGTTGGGATTCGGATTTCGTACCAAGAGACTTTTTTGTAGATATTAGTGAGTTACATGTGTGTACCAATATTTGTACATGTACGTGAAACATAGCTCGAGGCGCACTCTGTTGAAAATGTGTAGGTGGCGCTATCGAGCCATTCTGCCACACCCGGTGGAATATTGGCCTGCAGATCTGTTCAGGTCAGGACTCTTATCACAGATGTGAAGTCTGGGGAAGATCGGACATTTTATGCCTGAGTTATAACATATTTTATTCCCATGGCGAGACATCGAACTTCGCCATGGTGCCGTGGACATGCCTTTTAACGAAAACTCAAGATCTTCACAACTGAACATCGCACAGGCCTTTAGATTAGACTGACCACAAAAAAGACATTGATGTCAAAACATTTCTAGGAGTAGTTCGTCACAGCGTAAAATATGTCACTTCCTGTTGCCAATAGGTGGCGCTATGACTATAACTGAATATGGGCATGGAAATAAGTTCAGGCCAGGAGTCTTATTAAACATGTGAAATATTGGGCACATTGGACATTGTATGTCTGCGTTATAACTTCATTTTTTATGGTGAATCAATGAAATTCGCCAGGCCAGGACACGCCTATTAACGAAAACTCAAAATCTTCGCAATTTAACATCGCAAAGGCCTTTATATTAGCGATACCAAATTTGGTGTTGATCTGAATAAATCTTTAGGAGGAGTTTGTTAAAATACAACTCATGGAAATGACAAAAATGACACAAAATTTCCTCCTAAAATTAAAAATAACCGACTTCCTGTTGGGTTTAGAATTTTGGTCCAAGAGTCTTTTTTGTAGGTATTGGTGTGTTACATGTGTGTGCCAATTTTCGTGCAAGTACGTGAAATATAGCTTGAGGCGCACACCGTTGAACGTCTATAGGTGGCGCTGTTGAGCCATTTTGCCACACCCTCTTCTGAAACCCATAGCAGACGTAAATTTTCGCCAGTTCAGAGGTGTGTGCAAAGTTTCATGACTTTTTGAGCATGTTTAGGTCCTCAAAAATGCGATTCATTTTGGAGAAGCGGAATAATAATAATAATAAACGGAGCAATTCCAAGAGGGTCCTCGCACCATCGGTGCTCGGGCCCTAATAATAATAATAATAATAATAATAATAATAATAAACAAAGCGGATACAAGAGGGTCCTCGCACCTCGGTGCCCGGGCCCTAATAAACTACAAGCATAAAAATATATACATTTATTTTGTCCTTACATTCTTTCTTGTAACTCTTCCCTCTCAGTCACATACCTGACTGAACGGCTCATTATGCAGGCTTTTGTCTTCTCAGGTGTAAATCATAACATAACGCATGATAGTTCACGCCCTCGAGCATAGACCCTTTTTACACAAAAAGTGTCTTAGAAAATTTAAATCAATATATTGTTTTCTGTGATTGACTAAATAAGATGATTTTCACATAATTTAGAAAGAAAAATTCTAGGCTACAAGCTCCAGTTCTCAAAAGTCCTGGGAAATAATGTTCTGTATGTGTTTTATGACCTACAATTTTTAGTTTTTCACTAACTACGCATAAACATTTTTTTTCTTAAAAACACAATAATGTACATGCACATGCTGCTCACATATTATTATAACCCAATTTGTGCTGATTACAGTGATAATACAGGTCCTTCTCAAAAAATTAGCATTTTGGATAAAAGTTCATTATTTTCCATAATGTAATGATAAAAATTACACTTTCATAAATTTTAGATTCATTGCACACCAACTGAAATATTTCAGGTCTTTTATTGTTTTAATACTGATGATTTTGGCATACAGCTCATGAAAACCCAAAATTCCTATCTCAAAAAATTAACATATCCTCAAAAGGTTCTCTAAACAAGCTATTAACCTAATCATCTGAATCAACTAATTAACTCTAAACACCTGCAAAAGATTCCTGAGGCTTTTAAAAACTCCCAGCCTGGTTCATTACTCAAAACTGCAATCATGGGTGAGACTGCCGACCTGACAGCTGTTCAGAAGGCCATCATTGACACCCTCAAGCGAGAGGGTAAGACACAGAAAGAAATTTCTGAACGAATAGGCTGTTCCCAGAGTGCTGTATCAAGGCACCTCAGTGGGAAGTCTATGGGAAGGAAAAAGTGTGGCAAAAAACTCTGCACAACGAGAAGAGGTGACCGGACCCTGAGGAAGATTGTGGAGATTCCAGACCTTGGGGGACCTGCGGAAGCAGTGGACTGAGTCTGGAGTAGAAACATCCAGAGCCACCGTGCACAGGTGTGTGCAGGAAATGGGCTACAGAGAAGCAGCACTGGACTGTTGCTCAGTGGTCCAAAGTACTTTTTTCGGATGAAAGCAAATTTTGCATGTCATTCGGAAATCAAGGTGCCAGAGTCTGGAGGAAGACTGGGGAGAAGGAAATGCCAAAATGCCTGAAGTCCAGTGTCAAGTACCCACAGTCAGTGATGGTCTGGGGTGCCATGTCAGCTGCTGGTGTTGGTCCACTGTGTTTTATCAAGGGCAGGGTCAATGCAGCTAGCTATCAGGACATTTTGGAGCACTTCATGCTTCCATCTGCTGAAAAGCTTTATGGAGATGAAGATTTCGTTTTACAGCACGACCTGGCACCTGCTCACAGTGCCAAAACCACTGGTAAATGGTTTACTGACCATGTTATTACTGTGCTCAATTGGCCTGCCAACTCTCCTGACCTGAACCCCATAGAGAATCTGTGGGATATTGTGAAGAGAAAGTTGAGAGACACAAGACCCAACACTCTGGATGAGCTTAAGGCCGCTATCGAAGCATCCTGGGCCTCCATAACACCTCAGCAGTGCCACAGGCTGATTGCCTCCATGCCACGCCGCATTGAAGCAGTCATTTCTGCAAAAGGATTCCCGACCAAGTATTGAGTGCATAACTGAACATAATTATTTGAAGGTTGACTTTTTTTGTATTAAAAACACTTTTCTTTTATTGGTCGGATGAAATATGCTAATTTTTTGAGATAGGAATTTTGGGTTTTCATGAGCTGTATGCTAAAATCATCAGTATTAAAACAATAAAAGACTTGAAATATTTCAGTTGGTGTGCAATGAATCTAAAATATATGAAAATTTAATTTTTAGCATTACATTATGGAAAATAATGAACTTTTATCCAATATGCAATGTTTTTGAGAAGGACCTGTAGACTTTAGCCATTTAGATGTTTATAAGCAACTGAAAAAAGCACAAATGTCAGGGCATGACAAAACTTCTCCAGGCCCCAAAAATACCCTCAGACCTCAGAGGGTCAAAGCTCTTGTATGTTCAAATTAATTTGGGAGCAAGGACCCCCATAAGGAACCATACCACCAAAGATAAATTGTGTTCAATATACTCAAGTAAACTTGCCAAAATGGTCCTGTCTGAAATAACTGTAATACCCTTTGCATCATGGGAATTTTTTGTGACGTCAAACCCCACATACTGTGACTAACTGTATTTTTTTTTTTTTTAATTGCAGTATACTATTTTATTTTCCGTAACAGCCTCTTCAGCGCCATTCTATTTAGTCTGCTTTATTTTCCTAATTTCTCACATTTGGATTGACAAGATTTGACTCACACCATGTCTACAACGCCGCAAAAGCTTGGGACTGACTACAGTGGATGTCACATGGCTTGTAATGATTGGAAAATCAGTTTCCTTTGTGTCATTAACAGCACGAGCACTTGGAGTACATCTGTATATCAGAAATATACTGGGGCATCACTTTCCTGTTTCCTTACGGTATACAGTTCTATATTGTCTTTTGTTAAGTCGCGCCATGCCATTCACGTCAGACGAAGACATGGAAGCAGTGCAGCAGTGTAGCGGGTTTTGCGAGGGGATGAATCCGCGAGATTGTAAGTGTTCCGGAGAACATCTGCGCTGTGTATCTATGCACCTTACGATAGAATAAGACCAGGTAAGCAAGGTATATATATATATATATATATATATATATATATATATATATATATATATATATATATATATATATATATATATACAGACGCTCTCGCTCTGATCAGTGATTGTCTGTGCTCAGCCTCTCATTGCTCTGCTCTACGGGAGTGCGCGCTCTTCCGGCAGACGTGCCCTCAGGACCCATATAAGGAAATTCCGCTCCATCTAACGTCACACAGAGCCATACTCGAAAAAAACTTTCCAAAACTTGTGACAAACCGGAAGGAGTATTTTTGGAACAGAAATACTCCTTCAAACGTACAACTTAATTTTTGAAACTTTGTCCATGGGAATCCAACTCTTTAACAGTTTAAAAAACTCAGTATGCATGAAATAGCATTTCACCCCCCCCCCCCCCCCCCCCTTTAATTATAAAAAGGAACAAAAAGGCCAAAATGGCAAAAACAAAACAAATCACAGGAACAGAGCAGACGCAGCCAAAATGCAAAACGCAAAACATCACACATATAATACACCCAGACAGAGTGGTGTGTGAGACGAGAATATAGGTAACGCTTTAAAATAATGGTCCGTTGTTAATAAGTAGCTACGCAGGAAGTAATAGGTAGTACTACATTAACACTTAACTTAATACTATTAACTAATATAGAAGCAAGATTAACTAAGCAGTAAGTAATAGCTCATTTAGGACATAGGTAGTTCCTTATTAGTTATTTGATAATTACTAAAGAAAAATATCGTCATTGAGAACTACTTTGGAACTATGGCCAACTAATGAAGAATAACCAATTAATTACTAATCACAACAGCTACGTCTATAAAGTGAACAATTAGCTTCTTTATGGAAACGTATATATATATATATATATATATATATATATATATATATATATATATATATATATATATATATATATATATATATATATATATAGCCTATCCATATGATATATTTTATGAGCTCCATTAAGTTCAATGTCTCCAACTCTAATAACTTTAACTTTAGTGATATCATGCTGTGGAGGGCTTCTCTTTAGGAAGTGACAATAAATAATGATGTTCTCTTGTCAAAACATCTTTGCATCCTTCATGAAAACATTGACTGCATTTATAGTGTTAAGCACAAAACAACATCTTCCAGATTACAATGTCTGGTAGAATATCACTAGTTCCTCACAGAAATATATGGCTGTACAGTATGTGTCAGATAATTTTATTGTAAATTACTTGTGAAATCCATTACTCATTACTCAAGTGTTATCTTGTCAGTCCGCAGGAACTACTATAGTGATCTGGCCCATTATTTTAAAGTGAAAAACATGTCAACTCCTGACTAATTGCTCAAGCGTTACCTTGTCAGTCCGCAGGAACTACTAGTGATCTGGCCCATTATTTTAAAGTGAAAAACATGTTAACTCCTGACTAATTACTCAAGCGTTACCTTGTCAGTCCGCAGGAACTACTATAGTGATCTGGCCCATTATTTTAAAGTGAAAAACATGTTAACTCCTGACTAATTGCTCAAGCGTTACCTTGTCAGTCCGCAGGAACTACTAGTGATCTGGCCCATTATTTTAAAGTGAAAAACATGTTAACTCCTGACTAATTACTCAAGTGTTACCTTGTCAGTCCGCATGAACTAACGTTACTAGTGATCTGGACCATTTATTTTAAAGTGAAAGATTTTTTATTTTAAAGACAACATTTCTTAAAACTACATAACGTTACTGTTATAAATAAACAAATAACAAACAAACAAACGTAACGTTAATCATTTATTTTTTGCGAAAATATCAAAAGTGTTACCAAAAGTAGTTCAAATGATAATGAGTTCCAGTCGCAGTCCTCTATATGGAGGTAATAGTTTTTATAGGGTAAAGAGCAGAATTAATTTATTAATCCATGAAGTTATGTATCTGTCTTCTCTCCGTGAAGGCGCACTGGCGCAGTATTCAAATGTCATAAACTGAAACACAACATGTCGCAATCTGTGACGAATTGGATGAGGACCAATGAGCGTTCGATATCAGTGCCGTAAATCATGTCGTAACGTGGCGCACTGGCGCTATTTTCAAATTCATAACGAGCGCGAGCTCAGCTTTGACTGTGACGGACGCTGTTGCTGAGAATGAATATGAAGAACCGTTGATAAAGGGCTGAATTTGGATATGTTCCTTGCAAACATCTGGATTCTAAAGATATGCAGTACAGCAAACAAATAAAATGGATGTGATTTGTAATTGTAGGCTGTGCTTTTGTGTGTATCTATGGTTTGCAGCATGCACAGAAATGTTAGTTCCTATTAAATAGACGAGTAAACTGCTTTCAATAAATTGAATAAAAACATGTATTTGTACGTTTTACTGCTATAAATACGTATAAATTGTACGTTTCTATGTGCATGAAAACGTATGTAAATATACGTGTGATAGAACCACATTTAACGTAAAAATACACACGTATTCTCATGAGATCACATTGAACACTCGAGTCATGGATTTCACAAGTAATTTACAATAAAATTATCTGACACATACTGTACAGCCATATATTTCTGTGAGGAACTAGTGATATTCTACCAGACACATTGTAATCTGGAAGATGTTGTTTTGTGCTTAACACTATAAATGCAGTCAATGTTTTCATGAAGGATGCAAATATTTTTTGACAAGAGAACATCATTATTTATTGTCACTTCCTGAAGAGAAGCCCTCCCCAGCATGATATCACTAACGTTAAAGTTATTAGAGTTGGAGACATTGAACTTAGTGGAGCTCATTAAATATATCATATGGATAGGCTATATATATATAAATATATATATATATATATATATATATATATATATATATATATATATATATATATATATATATATATATACGTTTCCATAAAGAAGCTAATTGTTCACTTTATAGACGTAGCTGTTGTGATTAGTAATTAATTGGTTATTCTTCATTAGTTGGCCATAGTTCCAAAGTAGTTCTCAATGACGATATTTTTCTTTAGTAATTATCAAATAACTAATAAGGAACTACCTATGTCCTAAATGAGCTATTACTTACTGCTTAGTTAATCTTGCTTCTATATTAGTTAATAGTATTAAGTTAAGTGTTAATGTAGTACTACCTATTACTTCCTGCGTAGCTACTTATTAACAACGGACCATTATTTTAAAGCGTTACCAGAATATATAGTCCATGACAATGAGCAACAGCTGTGTGTGTGTGATTGAGAGATAGTTGTGCAGAGTGAAGGTAAATCAGTCCGGGAGCAAGGGAGAAAACACAGGTGTAGCAACTAAAACAATGATGAGGTAACAAGATAGGCGGGGTAAGAAAAGAGACAGGACAAAAGCACATGGCACCAAACAAGCATAACACTCACAGAAGACAGTGACAGAAAGACAGAAAATTGTGACACTCCACTGTGGACACTCCGTTGCAATTCTAGGCTCAAATTTGGGCCTGAGATGACAACACTGTGTCAAAGGGTGACAGCACTCCAAAAAGAGGGACATCAGTAGAACCAGATAACATCTAGCAAGAACAGTTACAAGTACATTTTTGTGTGCATTTCTAATATAACTTAAGACATCCAAATACATCTTAATGACAGGTGTATAAACAGTCCAATGATGTCCTAAGAATGTGGTCTACATCTAGTTGTCAGGGCTTGCTAAAAAGTAATTAAAATCAGATAACAGTTCATTGTATCTATATGTGTATAGCCTCAGGCATTAGTTTAGAAATAGGTCAGGCACTGTGTCAGTGTGTCTCTCCTCACAGTGAATAGAAGCAGATAGCCCATAAAAATGTGCAAGCCTACTCACAATCAGACTGCTGGCCTACATTCACACATCACAGCCACTCTTCAGCTTTAACCCATATTACACGAGCCAACCCTGTGATCCTAGAGCTGTGTACTGGCATGAGACATCACCCACCTCTATGACTGACACCTAATATCATCCATCCAGAGTGAGATAAAAACCCAGCCATTGAGAAAAAAGATCAAAGATTTTTCTCTGATACCATTCTACACTGATTAGTGGAAAATCATGTCGTTACAGTGTTGGGTCCCTTGTTTTAATCCAGTTCTTAAAGCAACAGTCTCCATATTCAAAGCAGGGATGGTACATGAAAAGAAATCCATAAACAGTAAATTCCATAACTATATCTGACAAATGCATTTCTTGACTTCTTGATCCAAATTTAGCCTTAAAATCAACGGTTTTCCATGTTTGTTAAAATGATTTTATGTATCATCCTCTTGCCTAGTAGCAGCAATTTGAACAATGAAGTTTTTTTTCTTTATTTTTTTCCTTCATTTTTCAATTTCATGATCCTTAGTGGAAATTATTACAAAACACATCACAATTTGGTTCCTGACAATATAATCATAAACCCCAATGTTCATTACTTTATGTTATTCATATTAACAAACCCTGTGAAGGTGATTTCGACTCATCAAAATGTCATTTCTCTGATTATTCATTCTTTAATTTCACCAGAGTATTACATCAAATTGCATTACATCAACACTTGGCTGTAAGAAGACGATAATGAGCACAAAGCTCTTGATAGGGCCTGCTTATGATGCTTATGTGCTGGTGGACAGGACTTCATTGGCTGGATGTCCCTCTGGGGTTCCCTGTCCAAAAATACACTGCCATAATCTCAGACTCTGAATCGTGTGGACCCCAGTATTGTGACACTTTTGACACTTCCACCAGGAAGGTCACACACAAACTCTTAAGTTGACAGCAAAAACAATGGCAAAGAGAAAACAGCATGTTGGTTCTTTTTGTGTAATTTCATTTCCGAAGATAGACATAATTTATTGCTTGGATGCAGGAGAAACTAGATGTCAAGTCATTTACATTATAACTCAGTGTTTGTTGCTTTCTGTTAAATATAAATGTGTGGTAAATATATATATATCATCATGCTCACTTGCTTGACTGCCCTGCTAGCAGCCTTCTGTTTTTTTCTCTCCCTCTTGTACATTAAAACTGGAAAATTATGAACGCCTTGTCAAGGTCAGGTGAGTTCCCCTGTAAAATACATGCCCTGAACTAGGTTTGTTTAGAGGAGAGGATCTTCTTGTGACTACTTCTTGGGCTCATGTCATCCCGAGATTTTGTCTCTCCCACATAACTTTGCCTTTGTTTTTTAAAGCACTTACATTTTATCATTATTGTATGCATCCTGGCCTGCATACTGAATCTGGCTGCAGATTTATATAATTTGGAGCTCATCCAGGATCATACTCCTAGAGACAATAATATTCCTACTGTATACCAAAATGTATCTAGAAATGATTTCATGGTGTTTAATGAAGTATTCAGTTTCCACTACTACAAGTATAACAATGCCCACAATTCTACAGTGAAATTAGTTAACAATGTCTTGATTTAGTTCAAGACTTAAAAAAAAGTTATTTAAAAAATGTCTAAAAAGGCATTTGGTGTAAATGATCAGGACAAGTTATTCCAGAACCAAGATTGCTGCAAAATGGGATATTCACATTAAAGCAAAATATAAAATGTTTTGCAGTGGCATAAGGACATGTTACAAATTGCAGTTGAAACATTGGGACAACTCCAGATCAATTTGACAAACTTCTGATTTTGTATTTGTTAGAGTAAGTAAACATAAAGGAAGTTGAAGATGAGGATGCAGTGGACGCCGTACAAGAAGATATTGATGATGATGCCTGCTGTGCCCGACTGCTCAGTCCGAAAGAAATACCAGCACAGCTTAGCAGCACCTGCTTATGGTTCCTCTGCACTGTAGGACAGACGCTGAACAAACAAAACAGATTTCACAAAATCACAACTGTGTCACCTATATAAAACATAAATATACAAATATATAATTTTAATAAGGTGAAAAACTAACCCTTACTCTAACCCTAGCCACACATTCTGCAATAAATGCAACCAAATACATCCTGCTACAACTCAAACAAGAATATCATCTGGGATCTAAATTGGGGTCTCGATGATTTCTGGTGTTTGAATTGTGCTGTTAATTAGTGATTTTTGTCCCGATACTTATTCAGTTTAAATGTAAAAAAAAAATAAAATAAAAAAATAATAATAATAATAAATAAATATATACAGTGTATAAAACAACATTTATAATTTTTAAATAAACATGTTGTTTAAATATTTATGTAATTATAGATTAGCTTTTTTTGACCCACATTGGACTTAATACATATTTATATGTAATTTAATAATTACTTAATATTAATTAATATATTCTTTGAAATATGGCTTATGTATACTGAAAAGCATTTATGGGAAACTAAAATGTATATTAATGTAATTTCTTCTGAGACCTAGAAATTTGTAATGATGTTGAAGTTTAGTCCATTTAAAATCTAAAAGTGCAATTGTTATTTATTACACAGTGCATGTTTTAATGTGTTTATGCCAAGTACCTTTTAGTCCATTACAATTATACTATATGCAAGCACAATCTTAAAATATACTTTTAAGATTTAAAAGATACTTTTTTCACAAGTGAACACTTAATAATAAAATATTTATAAAAAAATTAAATACAATAAAATTGTCATGCCACATATTAGTTTTAATACATATCTTGTTATTCAGCATTAGTCTATAAAATAATAATATTATATTCTGAAATCTATTTCAAAATAGATCCTATGAATTATGATCTTTATGTCTCTACACTTCTGAATGTACAGTGTATTATATTATGTTAATGCCATTCAACCAAAAATACACCCATAAAATCCTGAATAATCTTTTCTCTCTACAGTCTGTCAATCTCATCCTTGCCCTCACAATCAGTGTTTTTTTTTTTTTTTTTTTTGTAAAGTGACTTTGCTAAGATAATGTAAAACTTATATTTACAGTGTCTATGTTATTTTAACTGACTTACCCCCAGGATGGCATCCACAGTGAAGACCACCAGAGGGTCCAGCACTGTCCACACTGCCGCAGCCATGATAAACTTTGACAGGATGGAGGGCGGTGAGCCAAACACTAGCTGACAGCCCCATCCGATCAGGAGCAGCACTAGTGTAGTTGCATTCAAGGTCAGGGGGCCCAGCAGCACCAGCAGAATCTCCTCCAGGGTAGACAGCAGCAGACCAGATTCACCATGTGTGCACCCTAACCAATATCTGCCCAGAGAGAGATATGATGAGAATCTGATTTAGCGCATAATGTAAGATAACCAAGTAATAATATTCAGTAATTCCAAATTATCTGTTGTTGTTAGGCAGGATGTAAAGTAAAACTGAGTCTGTTCATATAGACATATATAACAATACTTAAAGGAGAAAAAATATATATTTGTATTTCTTTTTATTAACATTTATTAGAACTCAATGTGGTACACTGTGACAAATAGTTTTTGTGTTTGCACATAAAGCCACCTCTCAGACTGCATGCAAGTACCAAATTAAGTTTTCTTCTTGAGCCAATAAACACAGAATTATGTCCAACTGCCCATCTTAATGAATATCAATGTGAACACAGTTGGTTATGTCTAAATTGAACGTAAACAATTAAGAAAGTATTGGATCTGTGTCAATATAAACAAATCTGTGGATTATATCTTACATTGACAGCAACCGCATATAGCTTCTGTTAACTATATTAATAATGTGAATCAATTAACAAAAGAAAAAGAGAGGTATACTGCTTTTGAACTAAACAACTTCTATAGCTTTAACAGGTGTTTGTGTATTTACTTCACACAGTAATACAGTTTTCATAAGCACTCTAGAGTACTGTTTATATAATTAATTTATTACATTTTTATCTCTAGGGTGTATTCCAGTAAGCATGGTTAATGTACCGTCAGCTAAACCTTGAACTTTTGGTTGATTAACCCCAAACGTTGCTTGCTCGAGGTATGTGGTTCCAAAAACACATCCAGACGTAAGTTCATTCAACTCTGCTGCATCCAAAAACTTAGGCAGTTGACTTGCTGCCTCGCTGCCTTATGAGACAATGACTCTGCAGGCAGCGTTTTTGCACGAAGGCACCTCATGAAATTGGTTTTGGACAGACTTCTGAGGCAGTGTGAAGGTTTAATTAACTACGACAAAATATAATGATTTTTTGTGATCACTAAATGAATATTTGATTACTATAATACTGATTTCTCACTAGAACTAACATCAACAGTGCAAAAATATACATTTACATACAAACTGACCACCAAATGCAACTTTCAGACGCCAATTGTTTTTTTTTTTGTATTTTTTTCAGCTCAACCACCACGGCACGGAATGGAATGCACATGATTGTGGGATATCAAAGGCAGCAAAGGATACATCTAAAGATCAGAAGAAGGTAACTCTGCAGACAGAAAGTAAAGCAGAATTTGGACTCAATTTAGAATTTGGTGTTTCTGTAGCTCAACTGGTAGAGCACTGCATTAGCAAGCGCAAGGTTGGGGGTTCAATTCCCCGGGAACACATGCTATGTAAAAATTGATATCCTAAATGCACTGTAAGTCGCTTTGGATAAAAGCGTCTGCTAAATGCATAAATTTAATTTTTTTAAATTTAGAAAAATTCCTTAACATTGAGCCCTGAATGAATGTTTTTTTTTTTTAGCTAGTTAAAAATAATACTTGTTAATAATAAAGATATGATGACGTATTTTCTGTTCAACCAGTAGCCTACATGTGTACCAATTTGAACTTTACTGCAGACTGGTATCTAACTGGCATTATTTCATAAAAAATAAATAAAATAAATAATAATAATAAAAAAAAAAAAAAAAAAAAAAAAAAAAATATATATATATATATATATATATATATATATATATATATATATATATATATATATATATATATATATATATATATATATTGACTTTGGACCAATTTTAACGGTACTTTATAGTAATATACTGGTGCTGATTTACAAAGAAGCAATGGCATCTTGCTGCACACTCTCATCAAGGGCTAAGAAATCCTAGTACCATATATATATATATATATATATATATATATATATATATATATATATATATATATATATATATATATATATATATATATATATATATTAGTCTGAGATTCAGTTTGATTTGACTCAAGATTCAGCTTGATTCCAATGCTTTCAAGATTCAGTTTGATTTGATTTACATATATTATGCATGAGACATAATCTGATCTGTAATTGTATTCCACTGTCAAATATGATATGCACTCTTGGTGTTTGTTTTAGGATGCTTTGGTGTAAATTACATCAACAGATCTAGCCACCGAATGCAACTCACGCTAGCGTTTACAACAGGACCTGTGTTGGAAATGAAGAGTTTTTCCACATGCTTGTGGTGCAATAAAATCCACAAAACACATGCTATTGTGTAGACGGGTGGGACTCATTTGGCACTGCAAGGTTGTATGCTGATTTTGGAGTATGTTTGTGTGTAGGAGTCAGTGTTAATTTTGACACGAAATTTTAATTTAGTTTTAGTCTTAGTCTTAGTCTTTTGACTATATTTCTTTTTAGTTTTAGTCAAGTTTTAGTCATCTGATTTGTTTTAATTTTAGTCTTATTTTAGTCAACTAAAATTGCTTGGTATTTTAGTCGACTAAAATTGCTTGGTATTTTAGTCGACTAAAATAAGACTAAAATCAATAACAGATTTACTAGACAATTTTTTACAGCTGGTATAGGAAACGAACTTAAACAAAATATATAAAACACAAATTCAACTTTATTTCAACACAACTGTGTCTTTATTTCGATTCAAAAGCTTTTATGCAGCAACAAACACTGTCATGATAATGTAAAAAATAACTAGCTGCCAATTGACCATCAATAAAAGAAAAATAACGTTAGGTCCAGGACCTTAAAGCTTACAGCTGAGCTGAACAATAAGTGCATACATTTAAAGTAAATATTTAATAAGTTGGCAGCTAGGTGGATAAAAAAAAGTAACAAGATTTTATAAGGTATTCATTTGTCTAGCAATATTGTATGTTTTAAATACTACAATATTGCTAGATTTGTATGTATAATGATAGGATGTGAACATTCATGTTTCACATGACTAATATAGAAATATTTGTGATATTGTCAACAAGTAGAACATTATAAAATATACTAAACATTAGTATTAATCAAATGTATTTATCATGATATTACGTATTAGTATTGTGCTCGCATCTAATTTGAAGAAGGGACTATTTTACAGTACTTTTCAGTTCGTAATATTTAATGCTACAACATCTACGCACTGCACTATTCCAATTTTGCTTAGCTCAATAAACAAAAGAACATCGGGTAACACTTTAGAATAAGGTTCCATTAGTTAATGTTAGTTAATGTATTAATTAACATGAACAAACAATGAATAATACATTTATTACTGTATTTATTCATCTTCGTTAATGTTAGTTAATGAAAATACAGTTATTCATTGTTAGTTCATGGTAATTCACAGTGCATTAACTAATGTTAACAAGCACAACTTTTGATTTAAATAATGCATTAGTAAATGTTGAAATTAACATGAACTAAGACTTATAAATGCTGTAGAAGGATTGTTCTTGCTTAGTTCATGCTAAGGAAAGTAGTTAACTAACATTAACTAATGGAACCTTATTCTAAAGTGTTACCGAACATCGTTGTAAAATTACATTTGAGAAAATGTCCGGGTGGCTCGTCTGTAAATGTCTTTTCAAATTGGTTGTGTTCTTGCCACGAATGAGCGCTCTGCGTGCTTTACATTTTGTTTTGTTTTGTTCGTCGTCAAACGTGAAGTGAGCTGTGGACATTTTGTCGCTCTTTTAGACAGTAGGGACTTTAAGCAACAGCTGCGAATGGAACGGCTACAGCGACCGGAAGTTTGCCGTCACACCGCTGTAGCCAAGAACGTAAAAGTCACTAAGCAACGGTAAAACAGAACAGCGCAACGCAGCATTAATTCATTTATTGAGATCCAAAAAAATATATAATTTAAAAAAGCAAGAGAAGGATTGCTTTTGGCGTTAAATGACAATCTTTTGTCAGAAGAGGAGTTTTTAATATTGTATGATGTAAATAAGTCTAAAAACATAACATTTATTTACCTAACGTCTCACGTTGTAGCGACTCCGGCAAATCAGCTGTTCTCCCGTAGTAGACCGTTAAATTAGAACGTCACAAAGTAGCAGTTAAATTCGCGCAGGCGCAATAGAACGCCAGAATGGCGTTGCCGTTCCACCAGAGGCTGTTGCTTAAAGTCCCTATCACCTCTTCGAATGCCGACTTCCCGGGAGCTCATAAAAACTGAAAACCTTCGCTTCACGTCTCAATAAGTCAGGCTCTGATTGGTTCTCTTCTCACATGCAGTCTGTTCTGTTTTGCCGGTTCTTTTGCTCATTCCTCGCATCTCTGCCGTCTGCTGATTTGATTTTCGTCACAGTCTATTTTCGTCTCGTCCTTTATTCGTTGACGATAATGTCAATCAATTTAGTCATAGTTTTAGTCTCCATCAGTGCCTTCTATTTTAGTTTTCGTTTCGTTTTCGTCGGCAAAAATATATTCGTGACGAAAATAATGACGAAAATATTTAGTCAACGAAATTAACACTGGTAGGAGTGGAGGGGGGTTGTATTTGTGAGAATGCTGGGGGTAATGAAATGTGTGTGGGGTAGAGTGAGAAGGAGATGCTAATGACTGCGAGGCGTGCAAGCGTGTGTGTGTGTGTGTGTGCTGTCAGTTTGCAGCTGATCTCTGACCGCTACTGTGGTCACCAGTCCTGTAAAGAAACGCTTGCAGCAGACAAATGGACAGACATGTGGAACATGTCATGAGCCTATGACCCCGGCTCTGTGTTTTCACTTGTTTCACCCTCATCTGTCCTTCTCTACATTCCTCTTGTCTTCTGTCAGTCATTTTCCCCAATTTAATGATGATATTTGTTTGGAAACAACAAAACTTGGTTCATAAGAACATTCACTGAATGTCTTCTGGATGATAAATTAAATTAACACTACATGCAAAACAGAACCACACAGTGGTATCACACAGGGTTTATGATACGTGTCCACACAATAAGATTCCTTCCAAATAATGCACACTTAAGGGCCCATACCACCGCATATTATAATCAACTAACTTTACCCTCATGAGGCAAAGTTTAGAGAAGTCTTGTGAAAGATTGTGCATTTGTGTTTGTTTGCATTCATATAAAGGTACATACATGACATGCGACAACAGTGCATAAATCACCTGCATGCATATTTGTGCGTATGAGTGTGTATTTCCAGTGAATTATTGTAAGTAGATATTTGTAAAGGTCAGCATATCCTCTCCTGGAATATTTCTGCATGCATTTGTGTGTTTGGAATAATCATTGTTCTGTGCGGTGGGTAACGTATGTTTCACCTATTGATGAGGATGTGCTGAGCCTGCAGGAAGAGCCACTGGCTACAGTAATTTAGGCACAGATGGGGAAACCACATTATGCTGAACATGTGAATGGTCACTCTGATCTGAGACAGATGAGGGTGTGGATGGCAGGACTGATCAAACATTGATGTGAGTAGACACAGCCAAACGTGTTCTCTTGCCCATCCCATAACACAAAGCAGCAGACCTGAGCTGACTGTGGTGCTGAGATCTGGGGATGACACATATGATTTTGAAAGGTGGGGTTTGTAATAAAATATATACTAACATGCATTCATTGTGATACGAACAATGTGCAGTGGTAATGATGTATTTTTGAAAGGTCATTTTGACCATATATACATTTAATATAAATATAAATAATAGAAAGACATTTAATTTTGACCATATATACAATATGCACACATACAAAAAAAGTCATATTTTCAAATAAAACAGATTGAAATAACTGTTGTCAATTTGAATAGATTTTAAAATGTAAATTATTTCTGTGATGGCAATGCTGAATTTTCAGCAGACATTATTCCAGTCTTCAGGTCACATTATCCTTCAGAAATCATTCTTATATGTTGATTTGGTGCGCAATTTGTGGAAACCATGATGCATTGTTTTTTTTTTTTTTTTTTTTTTTTTTTATTATTCATGATTCTTTGATGAGGAGAAAGTTTAAAATAACCATATTTAATTGAAACATTTCTACATTTATGAGCAATTTATCTTAAGGGTGCGGAAGTACTAATAATACAAAGTTTCAGTGCAACACTCAAGCAATCTCAACTGGCTGAAATTTGAAATATAACATCTACATCACTATATTCACAACACACTAGACAGAGTTAACGTGTCAGGGACGCATCCCTGTCAAGCTGCATTATGCCACCGTGGCAAATAAATCCTGACTTGCATCCCCTCTCTAATGAAAGTATCAATGATATATGAACAGATGTCTTTTTAGCCGCATGCGCAGACTGGCTTTTCTAGAGAGAATGTCTAATGCAACATGAAATCTGTTATTGCCACAAAACTCATTTTATTGCCATATCACCCTCTTGAAATTTGTTTTAAAGAAAGTGTGACATGATGACATGTACTCGAAATGTGAAGCAAAAAGAAAGGTAATGTGTTAAATTCATCTGTTGTGTTACATTTACAATTTGTACTATTGTTCACAGTGAGGGTTTGTGATTAAAACAAATCTTTAATAACACTTTGGCTTGTAACTCATCCCTCAGTGTTTGTTTCCATGGACATAAGTGGTATCTCAAATTATATGGCTGGTAGAGATGTAAAATTCCCTTTTGTTAGCAATCATATAAGAAGGATTTTCAACAAAAGAATATGTTAAAGAAAGAAAAATCAAAGGAGGAACTATAGACCTGCCACAGACACACCAGGCTCTGTCACCTATCAGCGTTCACAATCACCAGAATTCTTATCACACACACAGCCCTATAAAGGCTATGTCTACGTTAATCCGGATGCATTTGAAAATGGCATTTTCATTTTAAAATTTTCTTTATCCACACTAGCGTTTTCAACCGTTTCACAAACTTTGTCTTGTCCACATAGAAACATTAGCAAACTTTAAATTCGCTTTCTGCTGATTCGCTTTTCTTTTCTGATCGAAAATGCAACTGCCCTCATGTTTTGCCCCAAATAGCAATTACGAGTAAATTTGCTTTCACCTTTGTAGGGCTGTGATATGAAGAGTGTACAAAGTAACACATCTGTAGCAATAGTATGCAAAATTGCATAGTACATAACATGGACAATACCAGTATAGACACGGATATCTATTGGTATGATGTGTCACATGACTAAAATTGTGTCTTCGTTTTCAAAAGCCTCTGTTTTCACAGTCCAAACTACAACGCGAAAACGAAAACTTTTTCAAATTTATCCACTTTAGTGAGTGTTTTCAAAAAGCTTAGTTTTCCCTTACTAAAAATGTTGTCTAAGTGTGGACAGAAGGCCAAAACAGAGAGAAAAATATGCGTTTTCAAACTAAAACATGTTAGTGTGGACAAGGCAAAAGTCCACATTTATTGTCTCGTTTCCCAAGTAAAAAAGGACTCAAACCTATGCAATGTGCCTTACCTGTTGATCCAACATTCCTTGATCTCCTGTGGTTCCCTTGTGTGTTCCTGTGTGTGTGTGTGTGTGTATGTGTGTGTGTCAATTGTCTACTTACCAGCATCCATCTCTAATCCACCAGCTCCTGGGAACATCCTGATCCTCACCATCTGACCTGGTAATCAACAATATAACGGTCATTATCATTCAAATACATTAAAGATTCTAAGACTGCAATACTCACCATTCCTTTGGTTTTTTCATGCATAGTAATAAACCTGACTGTTGATTCTAACCACCTGTGTATTGAGTCTGACTTCTCGTTACAGAAGACAAGATCTGCCATCACGAATCAAACAGACTCTGATCTATTCCAGGAGCTGGTGGATGCTATGAAAAGGGTTCTCAGTCAAACAACCACAGCATCAGATCCTGCACCCAGGAACTCGAGCTGCATCAAATGCGCTTTGGGGAACGCACCCAGCGTGAGCGACTCTGAATATTGAGTGTAATCAGTCCAATGGAAGAGCGTGACGTCACAGGCGGGGTGACGTAAGCGACCAGGAAGCTATAAAAGCACAGAAAGTAAAACATTCTGATGGCGATTCCAAATCACGTTATAGGTTGTGTATGTACACAGCCTATGCGTGGTTTGCCTGGGAGTGAAACACGCTGAGTCGGCTCTCAAGGGGGCAGACTGTCCGCACTGTGAGCGAATGTCGGTGCGGCTGCTTCGTTCCCAGAGGGCCCTCTTCGAGGAGGGGGCCTTCGCCAGCGTTCCCTGTGGTACTGGTCCCGCTTCTGCCGAAGAAGAACGGCGGCTGCACTCGTGGGGTTCGCAAGTGGATTTGGTGGAGGGAATGGAGACGGGTCAGTCCCTATCTCCTTCCACTTCTGCCAGATCTGGCACCCAATCCCTAGAGTCGTAAGCACGCTCTGCGGTTCCTTCCACTCAGGGAGAGGGGTCGACGCTCCGCCTCTCTTCCTCCGAAGAGGTTGATGTGGAGTCGGTCGACAGGGATTCGCCACCCCACTCACCACAATATGAGGAGCTCTTGGATGTGGTTACTCACGCGGTGGCCAAGTTAAGCCCGCTGAAAAACAACCGAACCGCAGCGAAGCAAGCTTGACGAACACTTCCTGTGCGTGAGTCAGCCACCTCCCAGCCGGGGCCTTCCATTCTTTCCCGACCTGCATGAAGAGATCGCCAGGTCATGGAAATACCCATTCTCGGCCCGCCTCTACATCCCTTCTTCTGATTATTATGGAAATGTGGTGGGGATGGGAGAGCACAATGCCCCGGGTGGAATAGACACTCGCAAGCTATCTGTCCCCCGGTGCGGCATCGTCTCTGAAGGCCCCGGCATTGCCCTCAAATCTGCTCAGAAAAACATCGGCAAAGGGTATGTGGGTGCAGGTCAGGGTGGTGCGTGTCTGCCATGGCGGTGTTACAGGCATTCCAAGCCGACCTGCATAAAGAGCTAGACGAGGGAGAGGAGATCAAGTCCCATTATATTTCAGAGCTAAGAAGGACCGCTGATCTTTCCCTCCACGCCACCAAGGAGACCGCCCGAGCGATTGGGCGGTCCATGGCAGCTATGGTGGCCGCGGAGAGGCACTTATGGTTGACCCTGTCCGATATGAAAGAGCGGGACAGGGTCTGTCTCATGGACGCCCCAATTTAGTCTACTGGCCTGTTCGGTGTCGCAGTCAATTATGTCGTCGACAGGTTTCAGGAGGCCTGCAAACAAGCGGCGGTGTTCCATAAGTTCCTCCTTCATTGCTTTCTTGGGGCATCTGGGCGGGAGATGCCCCAGCCACACCCTAGCTCCTCCTATCGCAAGGCCCAAAAACAGAGCGTCGCCTCTCGTGCTCCTCCACGTCGGGAACGAGAGTCAAGGTCTTCTAAGCCCAAACAAGATCTTAGGGCAGTTATTGAAGCTAAGAAGGCCTCGGCCAAGAAACCCTGACGCCAAAAGCCCAGGGTTTCAGAGGGCAGCCTCTGCTGGGGTAGAGCTGTACAACCCTGCCAGTGTTCCAGGGCACAGCGGTCCCCAGCGAGCATCGGTCTCAGGTTCTTCCGCCCGTGCACGTAGCGGGGCTGAGACACTTGCCGCCCCTGCGGGGGCCTCTTACACTAGAAGTCAGTCTCGAGAGACTGATTCCCTTAGTAGATTATTTAGCAGTGTGGAAACTACTGCCAAATGTATCTCGATTGGTCCTGCACACAGTAGAAAAAGGCTACAGTATTCAGTTTGGCTCCGCACCGCCAATATTCAACCGGGTCATCCCGACGATAGTCGGCCCCAGGCAGGGTCTGGTTATGGAACAGGAAGTGAAAACCCTATTCGTTTCTGTGGAGAAAAACTGACCAATTGCTTGTATGCTACGGTCCCCCCAAGAAGGGTTCTCCTGCTTCTAAGCAGACTATTAGTCATTGGATAGTCGAGGCTATCAACGCCACCTGTGAGTCCTCTGGTCGTCCCCCGCTGTCGGGAGCCAAGGCTCACTCTACTCAGGGTATGGCGGCCTCCAAGGCCTTCCTAGCAGGTGTATCCATGCTGGACATCTGCAACGCTGTGGGGTGGTCCACGCCCTCTATGTTTGTTAAATTCTATGGCCTAGACATGCCAGTCACTCCAGGCGCTTCTGTCCTCCTGTCCTAAGCTGTGCTCTTCGGATACACACTAGGCAGGGGTTTGGTAGTCTGGCGGCGTTGGTACTCGTTCCCCAAAGTGCTTTTGACACAGCTCGAGTTCCTGAAGAGGAACGTCTCTAGGTTACGTATGTAACCCCTAGTTCCTCAAGGGAACGAGACGCTGCGTCTCGGATCCATACCCCCGGCACCCCTGCCAGCGCTTGCTGGAACTCGAAGCTGATGCCAGCTGCACAGCACATGCTTTTATAGCTTCCTGGTCACTTAGGCACCCAGCCTGTGACGTCACACTCTTCCATTGGACTGATTACACACAATATTCAGAGTCGCTCACGCTGGGCGCGTTCCCCAAAGCACATTTGACACAGTGTCTCATTCCCTCGAGGAACTAGGGTTACATACGTAAACTAGAGACGTTTTTCTTCGGTCCTGATCTACCCAGCCAGTCCCATGGTCAATCTGGCACCCTACTCTGGCTCTGCGGAAGAATGCAATGGCTTTTTCAGGCAGTGTTTGCTCATACTAGAAATGCAACTGCATCGCTTCCCCACCAAAAGAGCTAAAATTGCATATGTTTTAACTCTGTTAACAGGTAACAGGTAACTGCTAACTGCGCTACAATGGGCAGAGTCATTCTGGCACCAGAATGGACCATCCAAACAAGCACTGGGGGCTTTTTTCAGTCAAGTTTTCTGATGGCCCATTGGAGATGCTTCAATTGGTGAGCAGTTATACCATTTAAAACCAGTTCAGTGGTTGTAATGAGTGTTCCTAGCTTACCACTTACTTTCAAGGATTAGAACCATCACTCCGGTTGCATCTCTCCAACTAAGATGGCATTATGGGACTTGAGCGTTTCAACTCTCCATCATTGTTGCCAATCGGATTCAGGGCTGTATGGAGGAACATGTGTGCCAAAAACCAGCAGCCAGAATATCCCAGTTCTCCAGAACCACACCCCGAACCCATGCAGATTGACATTGCCTGTCTCTCGTCGGATGAACATCAATACTGGCTAGATGACAACATCGCAGTAGCCAGTGTATCTGCTGGTGTCTCCCCCAAGTCACATCTCTGTTCCCTGCAGTCAACGTACAACCTCCTTGGGAACTGGTCATCCCAGGACCAATCAAACCCTCTCACTGTTAAAAGATTGCTTATGGTGGCTTGGAATGCAAATAACATCAGAAGGTACTTGTGTCACAGTGTCTGGTTTGTCAGCTGTCACAGGTCATTAATCATTGCACTCAGCCAATTCCCCATTAGCACTGTCATTTCCCTGTGTATTTATACCCTGTTTTAGTATGTGTCACGGAGTCCTTGTAGTTTTCACGACTATTCTAAGTCTTGTTCTTGCCGTGTGTTTAGTATCTGTTTATGTTCTTGGCTATTTTGGTTTTGACCCCTGCCTGGACTGGATTTCGATTTTGGATTACCCCAATAAAAGTCATACCTGCACTTGGATTTCTGTCTGTGTTTTCCTGTGTCCCGATCGTGACAGAAGGACTCCATCACACACAGATCCAGCGGTATATCTTTTGATGTTTCTTCCCCAGCCACCGAGCGGGAAAGAAGGAGTCAGTTTGAGGGAACCCGCCTGGTGAAACATTTTTGGATTATTTCTCTATGCTGTCCAAAATCCTAGAGATTCCCAGGAGTGTTCACGTCACGTCTGCTGATCCAGAGACTGTTCACGTCACGTCTGCTGAGCCAGCGCCACAGTACAAGATGGCTGCCAACCCAGCGCCACTGCACAAGGTGGCCGGCCACCCAAAGCCACTGAACAAGGTGGCCGCCAGCCCGGAGCCACTGCAGAGGATGGCAGCTACAGTGGACTTTCCAGAGTCGAGTCAGGTCCCCGTCGACACTCCGGAGTCAAGCCAAGTTACCGGTTAAATTCATGGACAAAGGCAAATCACCAGTGTTCTTTATGGGCAAGGTCAAGTCACGGACTATCTTCATGGGCAAAGGAAAGTCACCATTGATCTTCATGAACAAATGCAAGTCACCAATGATCTTCATGAACAAATTCAAATCATCAATGATCTTCATGAACAAAGGCACATCACCATTGATCTTCATGAACAAATGCAAGTCACAAATGATCTTCATGAACAAATGCAAGTCACCAATGATCTTCATGAGCAGAGTCAAGTCAGCATTGATCTTCTGGAATCCAGTCTAAACACCATGGGATTACCAGAGCCTCTCCACATGTCTGCTGAACTACCAGAGCCTCTCCTCGCCTCTGCGGAACTTCCAGAGCCTCGTCACGTCTCAGCCAAACTATCTGAGTGCTCAACTGATCCTGTCGTGGCCACGGAGGCTGCCCTTAACTTGTTCATGTTCTCTGTTTCAGGCTTGCCCAACCAGACTTGCTCTCCTGTCAATTTGATCCCACTGTGGTGGTATTCGGCACGGCGCCGGTGGGCTTCGGTCTCGACCACACGGATGTGGTGGTCTTCTACTCCGCCCTGGGGGGCTTCGGTCTCAACCACATGGACGTGGTGGTCTTCTGCTCAGCCCTGGGAGACTTATGTCTCAACCACACGGATGTGGTGGTTCTCTGCGCCTCCCGGGTGGGCCTCTGTCTCGACCACATGGATGTTGTGGTCTTCTGCTCCACCCTGGAATCCTGCCCGGTCGGCACTGTCCTGGGTCCCTGAACACCATGACCCACCCTGATCTCCTGTTGTTTTGTTGTTGTTGGGTTTTTTTGTTCACTTCCTGTCCCTGTTCCCCTCTGTGAGTCTGGCCCTCCGTCCCTCCCCCTGATCCTCCACTGGTCCACCTCCCTCCTGGTCTCCCTGTTTTGTGTTTGCACTTCTGGTCTCTGTTCCCCAATTTACATGTTCCTCTTATCTCTGGTTTCCCCATTTTACCTGGCCCTCCGTCCCTCACCCTGAGCCTCCATGGTCACTAGAACTACTAGAACCAGTTATTTGACTGGGCCAAGAACGCACAGAACTCCCTCCAGCAACCCTTCATGAATCTTACTCCATTCCAGTGCTTACTCAGCTATCAGCCACCTCTGTTCCCTTGGTCAGGGGAACCCTCAGAGGTTCCCTCAATCACCCATTGGTTCCAGGAGAGTGAAAGGGTCTGGGACTCAGCACATCAACATCTACAGCAGGCAATAAGATGCCATCAACACCATGCTGATGTCGGAGAGCCCCGGGCGCTGGATATAAAGCTGCCCATTGCTCCGGGTGTGTGATCACTTCTCACTGCTGTGTGTGTGCAATTGCATGGATTAAATGGATAGCACCAATTCCGAGTATGGGTTACAGTACTTGGCAAATGTCATGACTTTCACTTTTTTTCAACAGAGCCTGGCACTACAGACAAACCTTCTCTACCGATCCTACTGGAAGATGGAACAACTTATTCTGTAAGGGAGATTCTGAGTTTCCCATCATCATGGTGGCATATTGGATTACTTTGCTCCACACAGTAGTGGTTGCCTACAACGACGTTGATATGTTATGCCCTCAGGAGTGGGCCTTGGAGAGGGGGGTTCGGTCATGGACATGCCAGGCTCTGTCACCTATCAGTGTTCACAATCACTGGAATTCTAATCACGCACACAGCACTATAAAGACACACTGCCACATCGTCTGGTCTTCCAAGTGGAAAAGGACTCAAACCTATGCAATATTATAATTATAACAAAATATATCTGTCAGTATCCTCAAGTCCATTAAAGATTCTAAGTCTGCAATATTCACCAGTCATCTCCATCGATAATAAAAAATCTGTCTGTTTGATTCACTTGCGTATCAAGTCTTAACTCCCTTCACCTACAATTCCTGCCTGCCCAAGATTCTTAACTCGCAACCTTTGGATAACAAGTCTGAATCTCTAACCATTAGGCCATGACTTCCCCTAGGATAGATCTGTCAGAAGTGGGATACCTATCATAGGGGATATATATATCTACACAAACAGCAAAATCATTTGAAATAATCAATCATTTTCATAGCGAATTACTTGCCTATTGATCCACGACTCCTTGATCCGTGTGACTCTGTGTGTGTGTGTGTGTGTGTGTGTGTGTGTGTGTGCACTGTCTACTTACCAGCATCCAGCTCGGTTACACCAGCCTCTGGAAACATCCCAATCCTCACGGCCTCCATCAAACCTGGTAATCCAAAATATAACGTCAGTATCCTCAAGTCCATTAAAGATTGTGCAATACTTACCAGTCATTTGGTCATCTCCATCCATAAAAATAAATATGTCTGTTTGATTCGATTGTGTATCGAGTCGTTGCCATTGCAAGATCTGAATAATATGGGTAGTTTTTTTTTTGTTTTTTTTTTTCACAAGCAACCCAATAGCAATGCACTGAAAATCACACAGAACATATTGAGGAGCAAGGAAAGGAAAGCAGCCTATCATATTAACAATCAATTTTAACCAATCTACTGTTTGTCCGAATTACCAAGGGCTGAAAGCCAATTGTATACATTTCCCACTCTTCTCAAATACAGATACTCAGAAAATTACAGGCTGAAATTATTTTTAAATTAAGATAAGAGCAGTGTAGTGTGGTGTACAGAGAAGCAGGTCATGACTTGTGTTGGCAGGATAGATTGGTAGTAGTTTGGGTTTGATTTATGGCCTGATGCCTGTGAGGCAAGGCAAAGCAACCCTGGGAACTATATAGGTCTTATGTTACAGATTCAAAATCTGGAACTACCTAAAAGCTGCACCTCTTCTTTATTTGCAGTCACTTTTTTCATTTATTAATTTTTTTATTATTATTTTTTTCTGGACTAAAGACATTGTTTAGTAAATGTACCAGAGACACTTTTCCTATCCCCTCTATCAGTGAACACAGTACGTCACACACATTGTTGAAGGAGTTAAATGAAACCACTGGTGATTTTATAATAATATACTGTACAAAGAAAAAAAAGAATTATCTCATGTATCCTTCTCAGATAATACAATCTCAAAATGAATTACAATATATAGATCAGAATGTATAGATACAATATGATCTGAAGCCATGCAGAAATACAGCAGGCTGTCTGTTCTGAATGTTAGGAGATGTCATAGAGAAAAGAACAGCACCACAGACATAAGGACATTCAAACTTCATATGTGAAAGTGATGTGTCATGGCCAAGTATGGTGACCCATACTCAGAATTTGTGCTCTGCATTTAACCCATCCAAAGTGCACACACCATGAACATTTATGCTGCAGCGCCTAGGGAGCAGTTGGGGGTTCAGTGCCTTGCTCAAAGGCATCTCAGTCATAATATTGAGGGTGGAGACAGTGCTGTACATTCACTGCCCCCACCTACAATTCCTGCCAGCCTAACACTCTGACTTGCAACCTTTGGATCACAAATCCGAATCTCTAACCATTAGGCCAGGACTTCCCCTAGGATAGGTCTGTCAGAAGTGGGATACCTATCCTAGGGGATATATATGTCTACACAAACAACAAAATATCAAATAGCTACATGTTTCCATAATGAATTACATCCACCAAGCTATATCCAGTGCACAGTCACACATGAAGGCTGTTTGTGATAAGTACGCTGCAACAGTTAGCAAATGATAAACATGGACTGTAATCATTTGGTCACATCAGTCTGGGCCTCAGTGGCATCAGTTAGAGTCACTGTAACTTGATGCTTTAGTGTGTCAACAATTGGATGTGATGTAACAAAATTTTAATCTTAAAATGCCCCCAGCACATAATAAATAACCCAATGATCAATAATTGTTGTGCTGTTTAAACCCTATACTGTTAAAAGCAACACTCTTTTCCCTTCCCACAAAGCCACAGATCATTTCAGCCCAATTTGGATATCATTCTCTTTGGCTGCTAGAATCCTGTTTTCCACAAATATTTTACTATACAATGGAGATTTATATTTTGTCTTGTTTTCCATAATTATCTTCATATCTCAAGTTTTTATAAGAAAGCCCAATTCCCCATTTCTGGCAGGGCTAGCTGCACATAAATGTGTTTCATTGAGAAAAGGGAAACAAGAGGAGATTCGGGGTGTAGTAAAAGAGAATTACTGCCGCAGAATTAGAATACGACTAATAATTAGAATAAGAATTTTGGCACTGCCAAATTATCAGAATTATTTGCAGCTGAGAGCAGAAGGGAGATGGGCACTGGGGAACTATAATCTAATCGAAAGCAGGAACAAAAAATGTGCTCCACTTAATTAGCTGATCTCGTTTGACTTATAGCAAACCACTCCTTCTTTTAATGCAGTGAAGTTCCTACATATAAGAAAAGTGCTTGAGTCTCTATAAAAACAGAAACATGGAGTATGTGAATGCTTCAAACAATGATTCACCCCTCCAGTGTTCTGTCTCTTATGTACACACACACTCCTGCACCCTATTTATGCAAGAAAGCCGAGTACAAGCCAGTGCAACATGTGTGTGTTTATAAGTCGGTTGCGTCTGATGGTAGGGAATCTCACATGGTAATGTCCAGACCCACTGAGTCTAATAAACACAGTGGAAACATGAAGTCTGTGAATGCACCCGGAATCCACTGAGAGCTATTATGAGCTATTCAGCATAATCTGGTAATACATTTTCTTACTTTCATAGCACAAGTACAATGCTTACTAGCACTGTATTGGTGGGTTTTAGCTTGAAATCAGTCATCAATTAATGTGAATATCTTAGCCACTGAAATAAACGTTAAGCCTGCCCAGAGCCAGAAAAGTTTAGTAGTTTAACCTTAAATTAGTTTATTTTGCAACAATGTTTTTATGCAATACATATTCTATGCAACACATACATACAAAATGTTTCATAAACATTGCTGTTTCATGTAAATGTTCTAACAGTATGTAACATTTGTTGTGTAAAAATCTGGTTACTTAAAACATTTTAATGCTGTTGTAAGGCAAGGTAATGTGTGGCAATTTCATTGTGCAATTTCAGGTGACTAACTCTTGAAGCTCATCAAGAGAATGCCAAGAGTGTGCAAAGCAGTAATCAAAGCAAAGGGTGACTTTTTTGAAGAACCCAGAATATGACATATTTTCTCACTTTTTTGTAATGTATATAATTCCATATATAATTCCACATGTGTTAATTCATAGTTTTGATGCCTTCAGTGAGAATCTACAATTTTCACAGTCATGAAAATAAAAGAAACTCTTTGAATGAGAAGGTGTGTCCAATATATATATATATATATATATATATATATATATATATATATATATATATATATATACATATATATACATATATATATATATATATATATATATATAACATTACCTTGCCTTAAAACAGCATTAAAATGTTTTTAGAACATTTACATGAAACAGCAATGTTTATGAAACATTTTGTATACATTTAACGGTAACTTCTATTATTAAATTTGATATCATGATTGTCTTATAAGTCTGTTAATGGTGCAGTTACATTTGGAGTATATAATGTTTGTTTTATTAAAAGACTCTTTAAGTGGCTTATGAAGGAATATAAAATACCTAATCTCCCCTGCTGCTGGAAGTTGTATGTGCTTTATTTACGATGCCCTCTTATATTCACCACTCTTCAAAAATGTACTACATTTCTTTATTGTATCGAGTCACACAGTGTTTATACAATGCAAGCAAGTATTCATTAATTTTGATCTGTCGTGATAATCTCCTAACTAAAGCAACTCAATGAGACCTCCACTCAATACACAGAGAATATATGGTCAAGGGCTATTTGACCAAGAAGGAGAGTGATGGGGTGCTGCGCCAGATGACCTGGCTTCCACAGTCACCGGACCTGAACCCAATCGAGATGGTTTAGGGGTGATGGTTTAGGTTTATCAAAGTTTGAATTACCCACAATGCAAAGTTTTGATAGAGCTGTCAGTTCCGTGAGAGTCCAGTTTAGTAAATTTAAACATTTACACTTTATTAACTAGTGTGGATTTTATTTTTTATCAATAAATAGGCTATTTGTTTTAAGGATTTGTTTTCCAAGTGATATTCAGTTATTTGCATGATCAGCTGCATTTATATTTCTGCATGTAGCAAATTGTAATGTCTTTTCATTTCTTTTAAAGTCACCTTTATTTTTTATTTATATAGAGCTTTAAACAAAATGCATTGCGTCAAAGCAACTGAACAACATTCATTTGGAAAACAGTGTCTCAATAATGCAAAATGATAGTTAAAGGCAGTTCATCATTGAATTCAGTTATGTCATCTCTGTTCAGTTTAAATAGTGTCTGTGCATTAATTTGCAATCAAGTCAATGATATCGCTGTAGATGAAGTGACCCCAACTAAGCAAGCCAGCGGCAAGGAACCGAAACTCCATCGGTGACAGAATGTAGAAAACAAAAAAACCTTGGGAGAAACCAGGCTCAGTTCGGGGGCCAGTTCTCATCTGACCAGACGAAACCAGTAGTTCAATTCCAGGCTGCAGAAAAGTCAGATTATGCAGAAGAATCATCTGTTCCCTGTGGTCTTGTCCTGGTGGTCCTCTGAGACAAGGTCTTTACAGGGGATCTGAATCTGGGGCTCTAGTTGTCCTGGTCTCCGCTGTCTTTCAGGGCAGTAGAGGTCCTTTCTAGGTGCTGATCCACCATCTGGTCTGGATACGTACTGGATCCGGGTGACTGCAGTGATCCTCTGATCTGGACACAGACTAGATCTGGTGGCCACGGTGACCTCGGAACAAGAGAGAAACAGACAAATATTTGCATAGATGCCATTCTTCTAATGATGTAGCAAGTACATAGGGTGTTATGTGAAGTGTTTCCGGTGCCGTAATTTAGATATATTTTTGAGATGGAAAAATGCAGTTTTACAAATGCTAGAAATGTGGCTTTCTAAGGAAAGATTGCGATCAAATAGCACACCTAGGTTCCTAACTGATGACAAAGAACTGACAGAGCAACCATCAAGTCTTAGACAGTGTTCTAGGTTATTACAAGCGGAGTTTTTAGGTCCTATAATTAACACCTCTGTTTTTTTCTGAATTTAGCAGTAAGAAATGACTCGTCATCCAGTTTTTATATCGACTATGCATTCCATTAGTTTTTCAAATTGGTGTGTTTCACCAGGCCGCAAAGAAATATAGAGCTGAGTATCATCAGCATAACAGTGAAAGCTAACACCACGTTGCCTGATGATATCTTCCGAGGGTAACATATAAAGCATGAAGAGTAGCGGCCCTAGTACTGAGCCTTGAGGTACTCCATACTGCACTTGTGATCGATATGATACATCTTCATTCACTGCTACGAACTGATGGCGGTCATATAAGTATTTTTAAACCATGCTAATGCACTTCCACTGATGCCAACAAAGTGTTCAAGTTTACGCAAAAGAATGCTGTGGTCAATTGTGTCAAACGCAGCACTTAGATCCAATAAAACTAATAGAGAGATACACCCACGATCAGATGATAAGAGCCGATCATTTGTAACTCTAAGGAGAGCAGTCTCAGTACTATGATACGGTCTAAATCCTGACTGGAAATCCTCACATATACCATTTTTCTCTAAGAAGGAATATAATTGTGAGAATACCACATTTTCTAGTATCTTGGACAGAAAAGGGAGATTCTAGATTGGTCTATAATTAACTAGTTCTTTGGGGTCAAGTTGTGGTTTTTTGATGAGAGGCTTAATAAAAGCCAGTTTGAAGGTTTTGGGGACATATCCTAATGACAATGAGGAATTAATAATAGTCAGAAGAGGATCTATGACTTCTGGAAGCACCTCTTCCAGGAGCCTAGATGGTATAGGGTCTAACATACATGTTGCTGGTTTAGATGATTTAACAAATTCATACAATTCTTTCTCTCCTATAGTAGAGAATGAGTGGAACTGTTCCTCAGGGGGTCTATAGTGCACTGTCTGATGTGATACTGTAGCTGACGGCTGAATGGTTGCAAATTTACCTTTAATAGTATCGATTTTAGAAGTAAAGTTGTTCATAAAGTCATTACTGCTGTGGTGTTGGGAAATGTCAACACTTGTTGAGGCTTTATTTTTCGTTAATTTAGCCACTGTATTGAATAAATACCTGGGGTTATGTTTGTTTTCTTCTAAAAGAGAAGAAAAGTAATCAGATCTAGCAGTTTTTAATGCTTTTCTGTAGGATATGTTACTTTCCCTCCAAGCAATACAAAATACCTCTAGTTTTGTTTTCCTCCATCTGCGCTCCATTTTTCGGGCTGCTCTCTTTAGGGTGCGAGTATGCTCATTATACCATGGTTTCAAACTGTTTCCTTAACCTTCCTTAAGCGTAAAGGAGCAACTGTATTTAAAGTGCTGGAAAAGAGAGAGTCCATAATTTCTGTTACATCATCAAGTTGTTCTGAGGTTTTGGATATGCTAAGGAATTTGGATACATCAGGAAGATAACTTAAAAAGCAGTCTTTTGTGGTAGAAGTGATGGTTCTTCCATACTTGTAACAAGAAGTAGAATTTACAATTTTGGGTATATGAAGTTTGGACAGAACTAAATAATGATCTGAGATATCATCACTTGGCTGAATAATTTCAACACTATCAACATCAATTCCATGTGACAGTATTAAATCTAGAGTATGATTTCGACAATGAGTAGGTCCTGAAACATGTTGTCTAACACCAATAGAGTTCAGAATGTCTATAAATGCTGATCCCAATGCATCTTTTTCATTATCGACATGGATATTAAAATCACCAACTATTAAAACTTTATCTGTAGTCAGAACTAACTCGGATGTAAAATCACCAAACTCTTTAATAAAGTCTGAATGGTGGCCTGGTGGCCTGTATACAATAGCCAGTACAAACATAACAGGGGATTTATCATTAACATTTGTTCCTCTGAATAATGTTATATGTAGCACCATTACTTCAAACGAGTTATACTTGAAGCCTGCGCTCTGAGAAATCCTGAAAACGTTGTTATAATTTGAAGCAACTCCTCCCCCTTTGCCTTTTAGACGTGGCTCGTGTTTATAACAGTAATCTTGGGGGGTGGACTCATTTAAAATAATGTAATCATCAGGTTTTAGCCAGGTTTCTGTCAAACAGAGCACATCTATATTATGACCAGTGATCATATTATTTACAAAAAGTGTTTTCGTAGAAATGGATCTGATATTCAATAAGCCAATCTTTATCATTTGTTTATCCATATTGCATTTGTTTTTTATTTGTTGAACCTCAATAAATTTTTTAACCTTAATTTGGTTTGGACGTTTTTTATATTTTCTAGTTCGAGGAACAGACACAGTCTCTATAGTGTGATATCTAGGTGAAAGAGTGTCTATGTGCTGAGAATTAACTGACCTCTGTGAAGGGGAGGCAGCTAGCAGACGGTTGGTTTAGCCAGTCTGTCTGCTTCCTGACCTGGGCCCCAGTTAGTCAAGCATAAACTCTAAGACTATTTGCCATATTTCTAGAGAGAAGAGTGGCGCCACCCCAGGAGGGATGAAGACCATCTCTTTTAAACAGGTCAGGTCTGCCCCAAAAGCTCGTCCAATTGTCTATGAAACCTATGTTATTCTGTGGGCACCACTTAGACATCCAGCCATTGAGTGATGACAATCTGCTATGTATCTCGTCACCACGGTAAGCAGGGAGGGGACCAGAGCATATTACAGTGTCTGACATCATGCTTGCAAGTTCACACACCTCTTTAAAGTTATTTCTAGTGATCTCCGACTGGTGAAGTCGAACATCATTAGCGCCAATATTTTTTTTAAAGATAAATTACCCTTTCAAGGGAACTTTGAACTGCATCTTCTAAGGGGCCGCATTGGGGAACAGTATACCCACGCTGCCGTGCTGAGGGAAGTGCAGTCCAGAATCATGGCGAACACTAAATACCAACTCTACCATTTCCATTGGAGTTGCCCTTGGGACATTTAGACGGCTGTCTGTGACAGTACCCCTAAAGGCTAAAGGCCTAACCAACATACCCAACTTAACTGTTAACAAATCTCCGCTCTCTACCCAACAAAACGGACAAACTCCTTCTTCTCTCTTGGACAAATAAGGATTTCTCACACTCTGCTGCTCTGTGTTTCACGACGACATACCGGACAGCGTGCTCCATCTGCCGGGCTTTCAGCTGTTTAGAGCGGATTGCGAAGCAGAATCAACGGGGAAATTGTGTTATGGAGTGACTGTGACGGGGCAGAACCAAAAATGAGGAAGATTAGTTCCGCCCGGACCATATATCGCAAACACCGCCGATTCCGGGAACGCCGGCGAACCCATATCGGCGTGTTATTGGGAATAGGTGTCTTGTTGAGCGTGGCGATCACTGATTGGGCAATTCGGTGAAGAGAAGACACATAAATAGGGCATCAGAAACACAGGAAGTGGTTGGTGATTCCCAGTAGTTATTGTGGGTGCAACGGAGCGGAGGAGAGAGTTGGAGAGAGAGTGTATGGTGTACTGTGGAGTTTGGGCAAAGAGAGATACACTGTGGTGAGTGGGGGGGGGCCGAGAGGCGTGGGAACGAGGAGTGAGGCCAGGTGTAGTGATTGAAGATGAGCTGCACCTGCGCCCCACCGCCAGTATTGAGTCCCACGTAGGAGATGGAAGGATATAAAACTGGAGCGACGACCGTGAAGGACGAGAGAGGACCAGGCCTGGGACATTGTTTTATGTTTTTGCTTTTTATTTATGCGCACCAGTCGGCCGTGAGGGGCTGGTGCGCCGTTTTGTATTTATTTTGAATATTAAAATTATGTTTTGATTGTGCGCCGGTTCCCGCCTCCTTCTTCCCGATGAATATGGAGATTTGTATATCTTTACATACACACACAGGGCTGAGCATACGAATATCTTTATTGGAGCATTGTGTTCAGATGCATTGTGTGATGTGAAGTTAACACACATTGAAGATCTGCTAGGATTGCAGTAAGGAGTTCGTGCTGCCAGTTGTGTCGGATGTCGGTTATCTGGAAGAGAAGTGGAAAGATCCAGTGTTAATGAAAGTGTGAGTACACTGAAATATTCATCGAGTCAACAGTTATTTTGCAAGTGTGGAATATCCATATACCTCTTGTGAGTTGTGGCAAGTGTGAGTGGCCCCACCGTAATAGGATTGGTGGGTGAGCCGGAACCAGCGAAAAAGGAGTCTGGTGCCTTGTCGTGGCTGTGACGTTTCCTCTGGCCGTCTGCGGCATCGGTGCCCCCGACTAATCCCCGGTCCTATGTGGTTTTGACCCTAATTCACTGTGAGTGTGTGGAGTGCAGTGGATGAGTCCTTTTCTTTGCTGTGTGTACACTTGAAGTCTGCAGTGTCGTGCTGTGTCATGTTGTCAGTAATCACCCTCTAGGCTGGGAGAGAAAACCCTGTGGAGAAGAACGTGCACCGGTGTTGTGAGATGACCGTCTTTTATATAAATGCTAGCTCGTGGCTTTGGACCCCTACTCCGCCGAGTGGTGACGTGTCAACAATAGCAAGTAAGGAACAGTGTGCATATTGTGGGGGACGACGACTGAGAGAAGTGTTGGCTGCTATATGAACATCCAGCTGTGTAGCCCTTGTGTATGAATACCTGTTTGTGGAGTGCTTTCAGAGGTTCACCCCTGTCTAGATCTCTGGTCCGTTGTCTGGAAGAGAGGAGAGGGAAGCATTCGAGTCATTCCTGAGGTACATACCCGGTGGCACAAACCTACCTGAAGTCACCCAGCGTGGTGGCACCAGCTGAGGCCGTGGAAGGCCCAACGTGCAGCAACTTCAATCTGTACTTCTATCCACTCTTGGTCAAATTCGAGAGGTGGTGTGTCTTTCTCCATATATTCACTGAAGCTAAGTAAATTTGTGAAGGAACTCTGTCTGTCTGTTACCAGTCCTACAGGTCTGAGCTTGAGGCTCTGAGTCGTCATGGGAGAGTTTCCACGGTTGGAGGTGACCGTGTTGAGTGTTGGTCTGGGAAGTCTGCCCCGGTGAAGAAGACCACAGTTGCCGTGACATATACACCTTCTCTAGACTCCCGAGCTGAAAAGGGCTAAAGCCTGACGTCCATCTCTTCGAGGGTCTGTGAGGTGTATCCATTCAGTATTGTCATTGTATACTTACCTGTATGCCCAAAGTCAAGCTCCAGTCGCCCTTTGTATGCCTTCTGTACGCCCACCGCTAAGAGCCAGTGTATAGCCCTTGTAAACTTATCGGCATGCCCGAAGTCCAACTCCACTTGCTCCTTGTATGCCCTTCTGTACGCCCACAGCTAAGAGCCAGCGTATTGTCCTTGTATACTTACTTGTATGCCCAGAGTCAAGCTCTAGTTGCCCTTGTATACTCACCTGTACGTCCAAAGTAAAGACCCAGTTGTCCTTCTGCATACTTACCTGTACGCCCCGAGTGAAATACCAGTGCATCGCCCTTGCATACTCACCTGCAAACTCCATTCGTAGGGGTTACCTGGACAAAAATCGAAGTTAAGGATTGTGTGTCTTTCTTGCATACTTACCTATACACCGAAGGCCAAGACCCCAATATATTCACCTGCATACTTACCTGTGGACCTTTTAGGCATTTCCAACCGTGGACCCAGAATCTCGTGGCGAACGGCGTTAGGTACGCACCCCACCCAATTCATCAGAATTCCTTACCTTCTTTACTCTGCATGCAGGGACTGGAAGGGCCCCACCGACGGTTCTCCTGCAGGAGAAACACAAAGGCACTACTGAGAAAAACCCTGTTGAGTCACGTGAAGGAAAGGACACCAATTTACCTACAGGCTTACCTGAGAGTCCCCGTGACAGAGTCAGAAGCAACTCGGACCTATACTCTCTGGCCCCGAGAGTGGATTTTAGATTCCCTTTTCCCTTCCCTTCACACCTTTTAAATAATTTAAATAAAGTTTGTTTTAATTATACTCACTCTCTCTCGTGTGTCTGGTCATTGGGGTGTTCTTGGGACCTCCCCGAGGTGGAAACTAGGGAGGGGCGAGACTCACGACATCTGTGGTCAGCTCTGACCTGTGACAATCGCGTGGTGGCGGGACATGCTTTTACATCAGTGAACGGTGGTGTACAGATGTAACTGTGTTAAAGAAGATGTGCTGTCCTGATCTAGAAATGCAGTTTGTCAACTGCAAGCCATTCTATTTGCCGCGCGAGTTTCACTCGTTCATTCTGATGAGTGTTTACATCCCTCCGCAAGCGCACGTGAGCTCAGCTTTACAGAAACTCGCTGATCAGATCACAGACACAGAACAACAACACCCGGACTCTGTTTTAATCATTCTTGGGGACTTTAATAAAGCCAATGTCTCCCCTGAACTGCCAAAATACAGACAGCATGTTACATGTCCCACCAGAGACAGTAATATATTGGATCACTGTTACACCACAATAATGGATGCATATAACTCTGTTCCACAAGCAGCTTTGGGACGTTCTGATCACTGTCTGGTTCATCTTATACCGACCTACAGGCAGAAACTAAAATCTGCCAAACCTGTAGTAAAGACTGTGAAGAGATGGACCAGCCAAACAGAGCAGTATTTACAATCTTGTTTTGACCTCACTGATTGCAGTGTTTTTGAAGTTGCTACCACCTATCTGGACGAACTCACAGAGACTGTAACATCCTATATTAGTTTCTGTGAGGATATATGCGTTCCTACCAGGACTTATTTAACATTCAACAATGATGAGCCATGGTTTACAGTAAAACTCAGACATCTTTGCCAAAGAGGATGCCTACAGAAATGGGGACAGGGTCTTGTACAATCAGGCCAGGAACACACTGAACAAAGATATTAGAGTGGCTAAAAAGACCTACGCTAAAAAGTAGGAAGACCAGTTTACTTCCAATGACTCAACTTCAGTTAGAGAGGACTGAGAGCCATTACTAACTACAAGACACCTCCCCTTGCACTGAGGCTAATCAACGACTTGCTAATGACCTAAATGAGTTTTATTGTAGATTTGAAACCCCCAACAACCATTCTGACCATCTCCCTACTCGTCCGTTAACACCTCCTGCAACCTCCCTCTCTATACCTCATGCTCTTCAAATATGTGAAGATGATGTTTGCCAGGTCTTCAAGAAGAACAAAAGAAGAAAAGCACCAGGCCCTTCTTGCCCCTCAGGGATGTGTTCTCTCCCCTCTGCTCTTCTCCCTGTACACCAACGACTACACCTCTAAAGACTCTTCTGTCAAGCTCCCGAAGTTTGCAGATGACACTGTCATCGGCCTCATCCAGGACGGTGATGAGTCTGCTTACAGACAAGAGGTTGAGCAGCTGGCTGTCTGGTGCAGTATTAACAACCTGGAGGTGAACACGCTCAAAACAGTGGAGATGATCGTGGACTTTAGGAGAAACCCCCCTGCACTTTCCCCACTCACCATCATAAACAGCACTTGTGACTGCAGTGGATTCATTTAGATTCCTGGGAACCATCATCTCTCAGGACCTGAAGTGGCAAAATCACATTGACTCCATTGTGAAAAAGGCCCAACAAAGGTTGTACTTCCTTCACCAGCTGATGAAGTTAAACCTGCCTCAGGAGCTGTTGAAACAGTTATACTCAGCCATCATTGAGTCTGTACTGTGTGCTTCAATAACTGTCTGGTTTGATTCAGCAACAAAATCAGACATCAGAAGACTACAGAGAACTGTTCGGACTGCTGAAAGGATTATTGGTGCTCCCCTGCCCACCCTTCAAGAACTGTATACATCCAGAGTAAGGAAAAAAGGGCTCAGAAAATCATCCTAAAAACCATCCTAGTACATCCCTGCATCTTGCTCAATCCTATTCCATTATCATATATAGCACAATTGTTTATTCACTTATTTATTTGCCAAATTTATTTATGTATTTATTTATTTCTTTATTTGTCTGTGTGTTGTTGTCTCTGGGTACTGGAAGCTTATGTCACTAAAACAAATTCCTTGTATGCGCAAGCATACTTGGCAATAAAGCTCTTTCTGATTCTGATTCAGAAAGAATGCAGAATACTAGCGTGCATACTTACCACAGTGTGGATTTCAGAAAGTGTGCAAAGGCTTCACATGCACACTTACCATAGCATGGATTTAAAAATACTGTTCTAAGGAGGGATTCTCGTTGTTCTGATAGAGCAGCTCATAGATGGAATGATGCATCTCAAAATAGCCCCAAATTGCCCTCATGTTGAGGGAAGCGATGTTTGAAGTGTATAAATAAATACACACTGGCTGAATGGAGCCCAAGGAACCAAGGTCTAAGCATCTCAAGAAAGGAAATGAGGCAGAGTGCGTAACCCTTACTGTACACGATTTCAGAAAGTGCACAGTCTTGCGTGCACACTTACACGGATCTTAGAAAGTGTGCAAAATGTTCACGTGCACACTGACCACCATGTGGTTTTCAGGTAGTCCACAGAGCTTAGCGTTTGTACCTAAAGGTCCCTAAGCATCACAGAGGCGCTGAACCGCATCAGAGAGGCAAGCTCAAATTTCAAAAACCTCTGGCGAGGGGAGCATCACCTGAGGCAGTATATACAAGAAGACTTTCTTTAACTGCCACCTCCACTTCCCGCTGGATGTGACAGCACAACTAAGCGGCCAGGAGGCCCCTCAGGGTGAATTGGCCGGACATCCATGAAATTTCCTTGCAGTGCTGTGCCAGGCCTGATGATCAAGGAGGCTCCCACAGAAACCTGTGATCTCAGCTGCCTAATACCGGAACATGAAGCCGGATGGCTGGTGCTGATGAGTGTTTAGTAAACACTGTAACTGAGCATTGCAAAGGAAACTCATGTTTCGAGTTTATTAGTAGACACATAACCACCAGCAATTTAATACACATAACTATATACAGTGAGGGTTACTTATTCACCCACCCTCCTGTGCTGGAGCCCCGCTCAAGGGCCGCCTCCTTTTAGTCCGGACCATCAGTAAGGTGGTTGCTATGAACATAAAACCAGCCAAAAACAACATAGGTCCAGCATAGGAGTGCTATGCGAGAGGTTTCCACCTAACCTCAATCAGGTGGACAGCTGGTAGTTACAGTTGAATGAGGAAGAGGAAAATAAAAGCAGAAGTTAAAAATCCCCTAAGGGAATGAGTAGATACCTAGGTAACACTCTGATTCAGACGAGAACACTGCCTCTTCTACTTTTAATTCTCTAATCTGTACCACCTGCTAACCAGGGTTGCCAACTACAGAAAAGGAAAATAGAGGACAATCATGGTTTTTCATAGTGTGTGTAAGTACATATAGTATGTACTGTATTATATAGGAAAATGCATATTGTTCAATTAAAGATAACTTATAGAATATATTGACACTTCATTGGTCATTTAGTGTTTCAAGAATGAGGTTCAAGGTTAAGAATATACTACTTAAATATATTTATATATTTATGTATTTATTAATTTAACACAATTAACTACAACATTGAAAGACAACTTCCATCATTGTTCACATCTTCCCTCAGGTATGTGGCTGGATGTTGGACTCATGAAAAATAATCACATTGTTTCCATTCTCCAAAACTGATTTGCTGAAGTCAAAATGTGGATGAGGAGGGGAATGGGCTATATACATGGTTACTTCCTGGTTTAGATAAGCCAGCTCAGTCAATTCCGGTCAACTGTCAAAATCAGCTGTGCTATAAGGGGAGCACCCTTTCTGTAAATAATCCATTCACAATTTTAAGAAAAGCTTTGCTTTTACTTTATCTAGGTGGTGATAGGGTATATGCCTTCTTTGATATTTTAAATACGTGATGATTCTGTATTTTATGGAATGTTTGGCAACTTTACCTGCAGCCAACCAGCAAGTAACAAATCATGCTGAACTAAAGGCCATTGGCTATTTAAAAGGTTTTCATGTCAACACCATTGAAAAATAAGTGTACTTATGAACTTGTAGTGTACATCAAATTTTCAAATTATAAACCTGTATGCCCAGACAATATAATATTAACAAAAGTTTATTTTGAAAAGTGCAATTTGTAATCATTTCAGATTAAAAATTTTACTTGACAATACAATTTAAAGCATTGTTTGAATAATATTTTTCTTAAAATAATATTATTCTGATGTCTTTACAAATATACAAAACTACATGTAAAGTGTAAAGTTATTCAACATTATATTTAAATTAATATAATTATAAACGTATAAGTATACTTTAAAAGTATGCTAAAAGTGTAATTTTTTTCACAAGAGAACAAAGGAAAGAAATAGTTTAAAAGAACATAACAGCAATATTCAGCTGCAGTGTGTATCAAGAGAAGGTAAAGAGACAGCAGAAAAATAAATAGGAATCCATTGTGAAAGGATGGAAAGGAGTTTTGTGAAAGGAAATGGTAATGATTGTACAGATTATGGAAGCCTGGCTCATCCTCAGGAGGAAACACAGACCCCTCATCTTTCTCTTTTTAGGACAGGAAAAGTCACATATATAATTGATAAGAGATTTGGGGTATGTTTCGGTGTAATTAGAGTCTTGATAATTGGGTTAATTAGATATAATTGTTGTGTGAGACTGAGTTTGATTAAAAAAGGTTTCCCCAAAATGAGAAAAGAGGAAAAATATTGGTTGCAACATAAATATGCTCAGTAATTAATGAACAAACACTTGCATGCAGTGGAAATAACTTCTAAGTTAAACACAAATGCAGATAAAAATATTCACATTCCCACTCACTGAGACAGGAATCTTTGATAAGAATTATCTGCAGAGAAACTGCAGTACTGTATCTCAAAGCAACATTCAAAGGAAATATTTGGAGGAAAAAACAAGACAGAAACGTAAGTTACAGTATTAATAAGTCATTAGCAAAAGCTGCCCACTGCAGGCAGATCTCTTTTAAAGCAGCATCCATCTCTCAAGATTGAAACACAGTGACCAATTTAATATGATCAACATAGGTAACAACTTGACAACACATAAATAGTGCTCCTCGAAAAGAGACTTAAAAAGTAATTCCAGTAGACTTTTGTGTCCATGTTGCTATACTAATAATTATATTGTTATTATAATTATGTAATTATAACAATACTGTAATTAGTATCAAACGACGCAAAAAAAAAAGAAAAAAAAAAACGTTTAATGACAACAGACTTTATAGTAAAAAAATAAAAACAAGTATATTTATTATCAACATTTCCCCTAATTTATTTATTTATTTATTTTTTCTCATTCCATTTTGACATGATGCATTCTGGGATTGACTATGTGACTATGATTTAAATTATAGCCAGTCACCATATTCACACATTTTTTTGGTCAGCATCCGACTAGAATTTCTGGTTGCACCTCTGGTCGATATGAAGGACACAAACAAAGTACAGTTGTGGAAAATATTGACGAGTGTTTTTTTCTGTCCCTGGATCCCAGGAGGGCACGTAGAGTGACGGACGGACTACACTCATCCTCCTCCATCACTAGCAGGCAGCAGCAGGCAGCTATAAATACCCAGCCCATCTCACTTAGCCTTGGCTAAGTTTGCCAGGTGTCCACCCAAGTTAAGTAACATCTGCTTCACAGTGAAGGTGGCCGATGCTCCTGTCTTGCGTGTGGAGGTCACAGCCCTATTGGAGAAGGATGCGATAGAGCTGGTCCCTCCGGGCGATATGAGGACAGGGTTTTACAGCCCTTACTTCATTGTATCCAAGAAAGGCAGGGGGTTAAGACCAATCTTTAATCTGAGTGTCTTAAACTGGGCCAAAACTGCTAGATCTAAATCTAAATCTAAATCTTGCTTATTACTTATAAAGCCCTGAATGGCTTTGAACCTCAGTATTTGAACAAGCTCTTATTGCACTACAGACCTCCACGTCCACTGCATTCTCAAAACTCTGGCAATTTGATAATACCTGGAATATCAAAATCAACTGCTGGTGGCAGATCCTTTTCCTACTTAGCTTTCAAACTCTGAGATAACGTAGCTAACATTGTTCGGGAGACAGACACACTCTTTCAGTTTAAATCTAGATAAAAGACCCACCTTTTTAACCTGGCTTACACATACCTGTAACACACTAACACATTTCTACTATTCAAATCTGTCAAAGTTTTTTTAGGCTGCATTAATTAGGAAAACCAGGAACACTTTCCACAACACATGATGTACTTGCTACATTGTTAGAAGAATGGCATCTACACTAATATTTGTCAGTTTCTATCTTATTACGAGGTCACCGTAGTCACCAGGATCCAGTACGTATACATCCCACATGGATCAGCACCTAGAGAGGACCTCTACAGCCCTGACTGTCAGCCAAGACCAGGACAACTAGATGAGCCCCATAGACAGATCCACAGTTAAGACCTTGTCTCCTAGACCACAGGAAACAGATGATCCTTTTACTGTAGAATGAAAGTCTGCAGTCTTGGATAAATTTAAAATGGAAATATTACAGAAAATAAAACCTTACAAGAATAGGCAAAGAAGCTATTATAGACAATAAAAATCTTAAAGCCATTAAAACCCTCAATAATAATTGCACCATTTAAAGCATGTATTGTTTTAAAAGCCAAACAACATAAATAAACAAATACATACATACGTACACATACAAACACACAAGAATCGAATTGAAGAATCATCCATGTACACACCCATACACACATGCACTAATGTGATTTATATTCAAAACAATATTTATATACAAAGAAACAGCCAACTGAATTGTATTTCAGATGGCTTACATGAAAGACACTGGGGCTAAACTCTGCCTGTCGATGTTTAGGATTATGATTTGAAATCCTTTATCGTGCTTTTGGTTAGCAGTTGTGCTCTAGTCCTCTCTTCTCTGATGTGTTTCCTGAGTTTCATTTGATTTCCTCTCATACTTACAGTAGCTTCTGATCTAGTTTAATACTAGTCCAGTGGCAACAAATCACCAATTTTCAGAAATGAGCTGGGGTAGGCAGCTCTAAATCCTATAAAATGTGTCGCTCTTTCTTTCTTCTCAGAGAAAAATAAAGCATTGGCAATAATTGGGCAAAATAAAAATAAAAACACAAACCTAAATTTTTTTTCCCTCTGTGGATTTAGACGAGTGTCTTTCATCGCAGGCACGTGCAGTGAAATTTAGGTAAGTGTTTTGTGAAATGCAATTTGTCGAGGCCGTTTATAAGATTTGTTCGGTGCTGCTGTTTGTGTCAGTTTTTACTCCTGTTTTCTCATTAATATCAAATGCTGTAAGCCACAATAAAATGGAGAAAACACTCATTCGTAGGCCTGCTTGTGCACATTGCAACACTAGAGAAAAAGCAATTACCCACAGTGCAGGTTTTATGTGTTGCCGATCTTAACGTTACCTTGATCCATTCAATAAAAAGCACACATTGAGCCTGACAATAAACGACATTCAAATTGCGGACAGCGACGTTCATATTCAGCCTCATATAAATCATCCAAGTTCATGTGTGTTAATATAAGCACTGAGAAAAAGCTGCAGTATTATAGACTCCCAACTGAACAATAACAATCAAAACAAATATATATTGTAAAATTTGGTGGTGTGATTTATATATAATCTTAGTATAAATGATGATATATTCAAAATATTGGGGTTGTGTGTATGTATGTGTGTGTGTGTGTGTGTGTGTGTGTTAAAGGCCTTTAATGTTTATTCTATAGTCATTAAAGGTTGAAGGTCTTTAATGACTATCTGTGGTCATCAAAAATTCCAGGATATCCTTTGAAAAGAGGTAACCTCGGCATTTTGACCAAATTTCGCCATTGGCCTCTGACCATAATGGCCTCCTTTCATCCCCATATACTGACTGGCTTCATCACTCCAGTAAACTGGTGTGTGGTGTGCTTTCTAGCGCAATATGGCTGTCGTTGCATCATCCAGGTAGATGCTGCACATTGGTGATGATTGAGGAGATGCCCCCCTTTCATGTAAAGCGATTTGAGTATCCAGAAAAGCTATAAATGTAGAAAATTATTATTATTATTATTAGTAGTAGTAGTAGTAGTAGTAGTAGTAGTAGTAGTAGTATTTACACACTGCCACACAGTATTTAGCAGCCTACTGTGGTGGTCAATATAACAAATTATGTTTATGAACAAAATTTGCCAATGACCTACAGTAAACCATTTCCCAAAACACAATACTTTTCAGTATGTATGTGTGTGTGTGTGTTTGTGTGTGTGTGTGTGTGTGTGTGTGTGTGCGTGCGTGTGTAACTTCATTGAACATATAATGTAACCAGGTCATGTGAAGACAAAAAGACAAAAGATATTTCTGCTTAAAATCTTTATTCTGGCATAAGCCCTGCTGTTCTGCATGTGTAGTATGGCATTGAGAAACAACACTTACCTCACAGAGAATCTTTAGGGATTAATTTGAGTGCCTCACTGTTTTTCTCGATTATCTTCTTCTGCCTGCCACTCTGATCGGAGAGACACATTGGCATGTCATTTGTAATTATAGCTGGATTTATCATGGGAATATAATGACACCAGTAAACTTCACCCTGACATCATCTCTCAAGCACACACACACACAAACACACACACACACACACACACACACACACACACACACACACACACACACACACGTTTGTTTTTGTGAAAAGTCTCAGTATAGTGTCAGTATAGTTAAGCCATTAATAGTCAAAAACCCTATATAAAAAAGGAAGTGTGTTTCCAACACAAAGGATTTTCCTAAACAGTGGCATCATATGCTGTCCCCAGATATTGTTTGTAAATTTAAAGAAAAGAAAAGAAAAGAAAAGAAAAGAAAAGAAAAGAAAAGAAAAGAATGGCCAGACATGTCACCCATTGAGCATGTTTCGGATGCTCTGGATCGGCTTATATGACAGCGTGTTCCAGTTCCTGCCAATATCCAGAAACTTCGCACAGCCATTGAAGAGGAGTGGACCAACATTCCACAAGCCACAATCAACTCTATGTGAAGAAGATGTGTTGCACTTTTTAATCAGCGTCTTGATATGCCACACCTGTGAGGTGGATTGACAGCCATGCAGCAATGAAGTAAATCAGTATAAACCTATACACAACTAACCTACTGACAGATTTTGACTTTAAATATACTATATATAAATGTTTACCTATACATAAACTGAAAAATACAGACTATACGAATGCTTCACATAATACTGTACCTATACACAATTAACCTACTGACAGATTTTGACTTAATATATAGTATATATAAATGTTATTATGTATACATAGACTGAAAAAAGAAAAATATATATGTTATATGAATGCTTTACATAGTACTGTACATATGCACAGAGAAACACTATAAGTCAAGCAGCTGGCTAGGGAACAGTGCAAGATGATTTGTAGTGCATGAGCATGCAAACACACATATTACTGAGTCTTTTGTGGGATTATGCACATACAGCAGTGAGTGTTTGGGGGTTGGAGGAGGTGAGATGGTCCATGTTTCAGGAGGTAGGGGGTTTGTGTGGGGTTTTAGAGGAGGGTGGGGTGATTTAAGTTCAGGGCTCTCACAGTTTATCCATGATGGAGGGGAGAGTGTCTTGCGATCTACTGCACAACAGTTCCCCTACCAGACAGTGATGCAGCAGGTCAGCACACTCTCTATTGTTCCTCTGTAGAATGTGGTAAGGTTAGGTGGGGGGTGACTTGCTATTTTTAGCCAGGGGAGAAATTGTATTCACTGTTGAGCCTTCTTGGAGAGTGACATGGTGTTGGTGGTACAGGTGGAATTCTGTGTGATGTGCACCCCCAGGAATTTAGTGCTGCTGACTCTCTCCACAGTCGAGCTGTCGATGGTCAGTGAGGGTTGTCAACAAAGTTTCTCCTGAAGTCCATCACAACCTCCTTTGTCCTCTCCACATTAAAGGACCGGTTGTTAGTGCCACACCATTCAGCCAGTTGTGCCACTTCCTCTCTGTACTTTGTTTCATCACTGTTGCTGATGAGACCTACCATCACTGTGTCATCTACAAACTTGATGATGTGGTTGGAGCTGAACTTGTCAGTGCATTCATGCATCAGTAGCATGAAGAGCAGCAGGCTGAGCACACAACCTTGTTGGGCACCTGTGCTCAGTGTGGTAGTGCTCAAGGTGTTGTGGCTGACACAGACTGACTGAGGTCTTCCAGTTAGAAAGTCCAGGATCCAATTAGAGAGGGAACTGTTAAGGCCCAGCAGATTTAGTATGTTAATGAGCTGTTGTGGTATTATTGTGATGAATGTTGAGCTGAAGTCGATGAACAGCATTCTAACATAAGAGTCTTCATTCTCTAGTTGGGTAGAGGAAATTGCATTATCTGTAGAGCGGTTTGGAAGGTATGCAAACTGGAGCGGATCAAGTGTGTTGGGGAGGCTGGTTTTGATGTTATGCATGACTAACCTCTCAAAGCACTTCATCATGATTAGATTCAGTGATATGGGAAGGTAGTCATTTAGACAGGTCACAGGTGATTGTTTTGGTATCGTATGATGGTTGTGAAATTTGAGACATGTGAGGATGACTGCCTGGCTCAGCGAGGTATTGAAGATATCTGCTAGGACATCCGTCAGCTGTTCGGCACAGTCTCTCAGTACATGGCCAGGTATTTCGTAAGGACCTGCAGCCTTGCGTGGGTTAATCATAGATAGGGTCTTCCTCACGTCGGCTGGAGACAGACAGAGAGATTGGTTGTTGGGAGGTATGGGCGTTTTTTGTGCAGGCATGTCATTCTGCATGTCAAACCATGAATAAAAGTGCTTATGTACAAAAGGCTCTGCCTACTCTAAGTCCCGGATGATTCTGACCAATCAGAGAGTTTAGCGCAGCTCCAATGGCATCACGTGAGGCAGAGGTGAATCGCAGGTTAGAGAGAGACGCAGCAGCGCAAGTGAGCGCACATGGAGAGTTTGCAGCTATATTCTAGTTTCAGAGTTCAGAGTACTTTAAAGACATTGACTTCGAGTTATACTGGGTTACAGTGTGCGTACATGTGAAAAACCACACATATGTGTACCCGCAAAGTCTTCAGTAAATCAAACGTCAACCAACTACATTGTGTACCTCTCTTCAATTAAGAAATCATCTCACTCAGCCCTGACAGACTGCCTACAGTGTTTCACACCCCCATAATTAATACACCTACGAACCCCTACATTTCAGCTTAAGTGCATCCGGGTGGTCATCACAGGCCTGTGGCGGGGACTTGTAGTCAGTGAAGGTATGGGTGGCGTGTCATAGGCTCCATGTGTCAGAATCCTAATCAGAGTTAAAGCTGCAAGCAGTGATGAACGGGCCCTCGCACCTGGGCTCACCACCAGCAGGTTTTATTTTTATTTTACACTAACCTTGGACTGACCAGAATAAAATGTTGATGTCATTACATTTCTAGGAGTAGTTCATTGCAGCATAAAACATGACTATACCTGAATATGGGCATGTAGATTTGTTCAGGGCATAAGTCTTATCAAACATGTGAATTTTGGGGGAGAATGGACATTATAGTAATTATGGAGTTATAGTAACTTCCTTTTTCATGGCGAAACATCGAAATTTGTCAGGCTGCCAAGGACAAGCCCTTTGAAAAAAACTCAAGATCTTTGCAATTTAACATCACAAAGGCCTTTAGATTAGGCATATCACATTTGGTGTTAATCGGAATAAATCTTTAGGAGGAGTTCGTTAAAATACAACGCATGCAAATGACAAAAATTACACAAAATTTGCTCATAAAATTAAAAATAACTGACTTCCTGTTGGGTTTTGAATTTTGCTCCAAGGGTCTTTTTTTTTGTAGGTATTGGTGTGTTACATGTGTGTGCCAATTTTCGTGCATGTAGGTGAAACATAGCTCGAAGGCTGTTGATTTTTTTAGAATAGGTGGTGCTGTTAAGCCATTTTGCGACCAATATCAGACGTAAATTTTCCTCAATCTGACGCATGTGCAACGTTTCAGGACTTTTCAAACATGTTTAGGTCCTCAAAAATGCTCAAAAGATTCATTTTGGGGGAAGAAGAAGAAGAAGAAGAAGAAACAGAGCAGATACAAGAGGTTCCTCACACCATCGGTGCTCGGGCCCTAATGAGCTTTATTGACAGGTATGTTTACACAAACAAGGAATTTGTTTTTGTGATAGAAGCTTCCGCAGTGCAACAAAATGACAGCGACAGAACAGAAACACAGATAATAGAAGAATAAAAAATAGACAAGTAAGAAATAACAATATACAAACTGACAATTGTAAGTGCAGGTATATTACAATAGACAGTTTTTTATGTACAGGTATATTATGTGCAAATTTAAAGTGTAGACTAAGTATGTGAGTTAGATAAATAAGTGTGGGAGTGTATAAATAGTGTTATGTGTTCCACAGTTATTTTCAAGTGTTCATGAGATGGGTTGCCTGGGGGAAGAAATTGTTCCTGTGTCTGGTCATTCTGGTGCTCAGAGCTCTGTACCATCGACCAGACCGCACCAGTTCAAAGAGGGAGTGTGCTGGATGTGAGGGGTCCAGAGTTATTTTGCCAGCCCTTTTGCTCACTCTGGATGAGTAAAGTTATTTGAGAGAAGGGAGGGTTGTACCAATGATTTGCTCAGCAGTCCGGATTACACTCTGTAGTCTTTTGAGGTCAGATTTGGTAGCAGAGCTGAACCAGACAGTTACTGAAGTGCAGAGGACGGATTCAATGATGGCAGAGTAGAACTATTGAGCTCCAGGTTGTTGAGAGTTGTGATGGGTAACCCGTGGGTCGGGTAAAGAAATTGTCACTTTATTTGCCAGGCGGATTGGGGTGGGACATGAAAAACAGAATTAAAAAATCCATGTATGTTGCATGCAATTCCCTATAGCCTATATAAAATATTTGGAATATCTATTTTCATATTTTATTAGGTCCTTTGATAAGGTTACAATCCGTAGGCCTAGGTAGCAACATAACTTGCGTGATGTCCCCGATGTGTGGGTCGTCTCAAAACCCGCAGACTCGGGTAAAGACATTTTACTTTATTTGCGGGGCGGGCTGGGGCGGACCAAATCATTTAATGAAAGCAAGACACACAGATTGGGAAAAAAAATGACCCACATGTCACTAATTGATACTGCACCAGACAGCTAGCCTTTTAACCTCCTGTCTGTAAGCAGACTTTTTACTGTCCTTGATGAGAGAGATGAGTGTGGTGTTGTCTGCAAACTTCAGCATCTTGACAGAGATGTCTTTAGATGTGCAGTCACTGGTCTATAGGAACAAGAGCAGTGGGGAGAGAATGCAGCCCTGAGGAGTTCTAGTGCTGATTGTACAGGTGCTGGATGTGAGTTTTCCGAGCCTCACTAGCTGCTGCCTCTCTGTCAGGAAGCTGTTGATCCACTGACAGATGAAGGTGGGCACAGAGAGCCGAGTTAGTTTGGGCAGGAGGAGGTTTGGAATGATAGTGTTAAAGGCCGAGCTCAAGTCCACAAACAGGATCCTCACAAAAGTCCTTGGTCTGTCTAGATGTTGCAGAACATAATGCAGTCCAATGCTGACTGCATCGTCCACAGACCTGTTTGCTCTGTAGGCAAACTGAAGAGGATCCAGTAAAGGTCCAATAATGTCCTTCAGGTGGGCCAGCACCATTTCTTCTAATGACCCACAGATCCACTGTCCTGTAGTCATTTAGTCCTGTAACTTGGATTTCTTTGGAATGAGGATGATGGTGGAGCGTTTGAAGCATAAAGTGACTTTGCAGAGCTCCAGTGATCTGTTGAAGATATGTGTGACAATGTGGGCCAGCTGGTCAGCACAGGATTTCAGACAGACTGTTTTAACACAATCTGGGCCTGGTGCTTTTTTCCCTTTCTGCTTCTGGATGACCTGCTGCACCTCATCTTCGCTGATATGAACTGCAGGTGTGAGGGAGAGGGGGGTTGTAGGAGGTATGAATGGTGTGAACAGTTGTGTGGAGAGGTGTTCAGGGCAGTTTTTGGGTTTTTTTTTTTTCAATCCTGCAGAAGAACTCATTCAGATCGTCTGCCAGCTGTTGGTTCTAGATAGTGCTGGCAGATGGTGTCTTGTAGTTGGTTTTCTCTTTCAGACTTTTCCACACTGTGGAATATATATATATATATATATATATATATAACATGACATGAGCACTGCCAAGGCAACGCGTGTATTACATGGTTTCATTTTTATGTGAGTTTTTTCTACACCAGACCGTGTTGACTAGTCTGGTTGCTGACTACATTTAATTCTAAGGAATAAAATGACATATTTATCTGACTATGTGAAGTTAGATGTACAGGGGCTCTAGGGATGGGATTTCTTGTGTGAGAACACGTGTGTACCGCTCTTCCTCTGAGGAGGTTGAGGCGGTCAGGGGCTGCTGGGCGGAGCAGTCCCAACCATGTCCCAGCCCCACGTGCCGGGGGTGTCATTTTTGTAGTCCGAAGACGCTAGAGTCAAAGTGGCGCTCCCAGGCCGAAGGCTTCTAGTGAAAAGCAGTTCTACGGACCATTGTTTTGGGACGATTGACGATGTGGGTCTGAGGACAGTCGTTTTTAGGAGACTTTAGCTACGGGAGTCCTGATGCTGCGGCTCAGGACCTCGGAGGGCAGGCCCCTCTGGTGAAGAGTGGTGTACACTGCATTACACGGTGCCCATCTCTCCTCAGTGCCCTCAGGAGATCGATCTGCCAACCCTGCTGGTGTTCCAGGGCGCAATGGTCTCCAGCGAGCGATTCTCTCAGTTACTGCCCGGAAACGTAGTGGTGCTAAGAGGCTCGCGACCTCCTGGGAGGTTTCCAGAGCAGCTAGTTCGGCCGTCTCCTGCTGCTGCGCCGCTTCAGGGCACCGAGCTAATTGCTCTGATGCAACCAGAGATCAGTCTTGAGAGGCTGATTCCCTTAGTACACTATATTGCAGCGTGAAAACTACTGCCAAATGTGTCTCAGTGGGTCCTGCACACTGTAGTGAGAGGCCACAGAATCCAGTACTGGTGGGCCCCAAGCAGGCTCTGTTAATGGAACAGAAGTACACTCTCTCGGAGGATGGAGACCGTCGAGGTGGTCCCTCCTTGGGTTGCAGAGTCCGGGTCCTACAGCCGGTACTTCACTGTTCCGAGGAGGGATGAGGTGTTGTGTCCTTTTCTAGATCTGTGCTTTCTTAACCTCTCAGGCAGGGGACTCAAGTTTATCATGCCTGCACAGACCAAGTCCAAGGACTGGTGTGTCACGATCTATCAAAAGATGCAGTTATCTCCATCCCTCTTCATCTGAAGTTCCAGAGGTTTGCTTTTGGGGGCAAAAGCCTACCAATAAGGATCTTCCACTGGCCTTGCACTCTCACCCCACACTTTCCCGACTCAACCACATTGACGATTGGTTGATATCAGCTCAATCTGAGCAGATGACGGTTCGGCATTGAGGTGTCGTTCTCGCTCACATGAAAGAGCTGGGGTAAAGACTTAACGCCAAGAAAAGTGTGCTATCTCCAGTTCAGAGAACTACTTGTCTGGGCATGGTGTGGGATGTCACCTGCTCGGATCGAGTCGATCCTTACTGCAGTCGCGAGAGTAAGAGAAGGCCGGTCACTCACTGTCAAGCAGTCACGGAGATTGCTGGGTCTGATGGCAGCTGTGTCCAACGTGAATACTATTGGCCTGCTGTACATGAGACCACTACAGTGGTGGCTCAAGACCAAGGGGTTCTCCCTGAAGGGAAACTCACTTTGCATGTTAAAGGTCACGCGGCGCTGCCTACGTGCCTTGGATATGTGGAGGAAGCCTTGGTTCTTGTCCCAGGGCCCGGTGCTGGGAGCTCCTTGTCGTCGCGGGATGCTAGCGACGGACGCGGCCCTCACCGGCTGGGGTGCGGTCATGAGTGGCCACCCTGCCCGTGGTCTTTGGAGTGGTCGCCATCTGACCTTGCACATCAACTGCCTGGAGATGCTGGCCGTGCTTCGTGCAGGAGGTCACCATATGTTGGTGCGCTCCGACAACACAGTGGTGGTCTCTTACATTAACCACCAAGATGGTCTGCACTCACGCCGTTTATACAACTAGCGTACCAGATCCTTGTGTGGGCCCAGGACGAATTCAACTTGCTCAGAGCAGTTCACATTCCTGGGCATCTTAATATGGGAGCAGACATCCTGTTGCGGCAGGGGCCGAGGCCCGGGGAATGGCGGCTTCACACTGAGATGATGAAGCAGAGTTGGAGATGTTGGCCAGACTCGGGTGGATCTGTTTGTGACTCGAGAGACATTGCACTGTCCCCTCTGGCTTCCTCTGACTCATCCAGCTCCACTGGGGCTGGACGGCATGGTACAGACATGGCCGAGGCTTCATCTGTACATTTTCCCCCGATTGCTCTGCTCTCTGGAGTTCTGGAGAGAGTGCGCCGGGATGGAGTCCGGCTGCTGTTAGTAGCCTCGTTCTGGACGGGCCGGGAATGGTTCCTGGGCCTGATTTCTCTTTTTGACGGCACTCCGTGAGAGGTTCCCGTCAGGAGAGATCTCCTCTCGCAGGCGGAGGGTGCGCCCCCGCATGGAGCTTAGAGGCTGTAGGTGTTGTCTCTGAGGAGGCACAACTCTTAACTTCCGGTCTCTCAACCGAGGTTGCTGAGACCGTTCTCCAATCCAGAGCTCCCTCAATGAGGAAACTGTATGCCTTGAAGTGGAAGCTTTTCACTTCTTGGTGCGGAGACCGCCAGCTCGACCCAGTTAACTGCCCTGATGGTACAGTGCTGGAGTTCCTGCAGGCTCTCCGCACGGTTGACCCACTCCACCCTGAAGGTCTACGTGGCAGCCATGGTGGCCTACTGCGCCTCTCTCCGTGGCCAGTCAGTGAGCAGAAACCCTTTGGTTACATGTTTCCTCCATGGTGCGCTGAGGCTGAGGACTCCGGTCAGAAGAAGCTTATGCTAAGCGGTGATCAGGATGCTATCCTTAGCGTCGAGTCCTCTGATCTCCCCTCTCCTGGGGGTCAAGACTCACTCCTTCTGAAGTTTGGCCATTGGACGGGGTGTCCCCGATTTCTGTCAGGCTCCTTCTCCTTCTCTTGCTTTAGCTGTGCTCTTCCACACTAGGCAGAGATTTGAAAGTCTGGCGACGTGGGCATTCTCGTTCCCCAAACGTTCTCGACGCAGCTCGAGTTCCTGAAGAGGAACGTTTAAGGTTACGTATGTAACCCTGGTTCCTCGTAGGAACGAGACGCTGCGTCGCAGTGCCACACTTCCAGCATCTCTGGCCGGCGCTTGCTTCATCCTTTGAGGCTGATTTCCAGCTTCGCCGCTCATGCTTTTATGCTTCCTGGTCTCTGACGTCACCCACCTATGACGTCTCGCCCTTCCTTTGGGCTGATTATATATGTTATTCAGAGACGTCATGCTGGATGCGTTCCCCAAACGTTCTCGATGCAGCGTCTCGTTCCTTTGAGGAACCAGGGTTACGTACGTAACCTTAAACGATTTTCAGAATAATTTATCTTTGCCACTATGATCTCCTTTTCCAGTGTGAATTTGGCCTGTTTATACAATCCATTGTTCCCCTTCCTGTAAGCATCTTCTTTGGCCTGACAGAGCTGTCTGAGTTTTGTAGTGAAACATGGTTTGTCTTTTCTTTTAGTAAAATGAGTCCTGGTAGGAATGCACATTTTCACAGAAATTGATATAAGATGTTACAGTCACTGTGATCTCATCCAGATCGTTGTCTCTGCTGTATGTGAAGTGATTGTTGATTTTCTGAGCACATGACTATTTTGCATTTTTGATGCCACAGGACAGATTGACTCTTGTTGTTTTGAGAGCTGCTTTATCTCTTGATCTGAATGGTTTGTCTCTGGTATTTATCGGTCCATGAACATCTGCTGTCATCAACGGCTTTTGGTTTGCACGTGTGGTGATGGTCTTAGTGACTGTCACATTATCAATGTACTTTTTGATATAAGCACTCACAGTTTCATTATACTCCTGCAGGTTTGTGAGGTTGTTGTAGGTGGCTGCCTCTTTAAACATGTTCCAGTCTGTGCACTGAAAGCAGTCCTGTAATGTTGAGGTAGCATCATCTGACCAAACAGTGATGAGTTTTTGAACCGGTCCGGCGAGTTTCAGAAGTGGTCTGAAGTGCTGGAATTAGACAAAGTCTAGTGTGTTCTTACCCCTCGTTGCAAAGTGCACATGTTGGAAGAACTTTGGCAAAACTGTCTTTAATTTTGTGTGGTTGAAGTCACCGGCTATTATGAAAAAGCTGTCTAGATTTTTTGGTTTTTGTTCCTTGATGGCACTGTACAGCTTGCGAAGCACGTCCTTCACGTTTGCACACGGGGGGATGTAGAATGCGACAATTACAATGGCCGTGAAGTCCCACAGCAGATAGAACGGTCGACACTTCACAAACATAAACTCTACCAGCGATGAACAGTGTTTTGTCACTACCACAGCATTGTTACACCACACTTGTTGATGTACATACACAAGCAACCCCTGCGAGCCTTACTAGACTTACTAGGTAGCTGGCAAGTCCATGTAGCTGAGTAGCGGAGTCTGAGATATTGTCATCTAGCTATGTTTCAGTGAAAACAAACACACAACAATCACTTGTCTCATGCTGTGTAGACAGACTGAGTTGAATTAAGTCTAGTTTATTTTCCAGAGAGCGAGAGTTTGAGAGCATGAGTGATGGAATCACTGGTCTAGTGGGGTTAGCCCTTAGCCTGGCATCGCTGTTTTGTGCAGGTAGAGTCACTAGACAAGGTCGTGGTCTCAGGGTTTGGCTTCAGCAGCAGACATGAGTCTCTTAGCTTCCCAGTAATCACTGGTGAAAGCTGATTTTTGTTCACACTGCCGATTTCCAAAAGGATCTGTCAATGATAAGTGTTTCCAAGTGTTTATCTGACAATTTTGCGATAAGGTGAGACTGTTCAATGATGAGGAAATGAGACTAACAGACATAAAAACCCATTTTTGTTTTTTTATGTGTTGGAATTAGAAAAATAGCACAAGTTAGCCAAACTACTGAAATCGCGCAAAGCACAGATTCATATGCAATAAAAAGTCAATTCAGTGATTTAAAATAATTATTTTAGTCTAGTCTCGAGCATGAGTAATCCATGGACATTTTGGACACAGTTATCCAAACAGCTGTCATGGTTTCTGACATCAAACAGAATCATTATCTGCAGATTTAGCCAGACGTCCTCTCATAATGAACCACATGAGAAACTTTTAAATCAACAATAAAACCAATACAACTCAATACATTTCAACATAAAAGTGAGTCAGCGTTGAACATTCTAGTGAACTTTTCTAGTCATTGAACTTTCTAGTGAAACTTTCAACACCAGGACTCAGAGTAGTAACCACCACATACATTGAGGCGGACAATAATTAGAAATGGCCAAATTGTTCCCCCAATATTTTACATTTTTACATCTCTCTGATGTACTCCATTATACAGTTCTCTGTCTGTTGTTAGGATTTGACAAAATTGTTTAAAAGTTGGCTGGTCTGCTTCAGCCTGCCTCTAAAAATACTTGTCACTGCCAAAGTGATGGTCAATCAGATTTTACTGTTAAATAAATGGAGCACAAATTTCAGTGTCAGTTTTAACAATGAAATATAGTAACCATTTACATTTAACAGTTACCTGTATTTTATGATAGACCAACATGACCGACAAAATGAAGACAATAATATCCAGCGATGCAAACTTACTCCACTTTTTCAGATTCTTTTTTTTTTATTTTATTTTTTTAACGTTTGGCATCATTCATGTGATTCATGTAATTCTTATATCAGGGTTCCTATACATCTTGTCCTGGAGGGCCAATGCGCTGCAGAGTTTACCTCCAACCTTGATCAAACTCACCTACCTGTGATTTTCTAATGTTTCTAATGATAAAAACTGTGTGTGAATCCAATTTAAATTTAACACATTCTATAGTATATTAAACTTGTTAGGTTGTGTAGGTTTTTTTTAAGCAGCTAGTTAAGCAGTTTAACGGTTTTCTTTATGTATTTATTCATGATTTTGTTTATTTGTTATTTTTTCCAGTTTATATGACACAAGTCATAATGAGAATCCCAACATTCATGCATACAAAATACTGTCATGGCCAAAAATATAGTCACCCTTGGTAAATATAATATAAGAAGGCTGTGAAAATTAATTTGCATTGTTAATCCTTTTGATCTTTTATAAAAAAAAAAAAAAAAAAAAAAAAAAAAAAAAAAAAAATTAACCTTTCATTGGACAAACATAATTTAAAATTGAGAGAAATATTATTATGAAATAAATGTTTTTCTCTAATATACATTGGCCACAATTAATGGCACCATTTTGTTCAATACTGAAACCTTCATTTGACCGTTTAACAGCTCTGCTAAAGTTCTAAGTTTTCCTATAATGCCTGATGAGGATAGAGAGCACCTGACAAGAGATCAGAGATGATTCCTTCATCCAGAATCACTCCAGACCCTTCAGCAGATTCTCATCTTCACGTTGGTGCTTTTCCTATTCAGTTCACACTGTTCATTTTCTATAGGGTTCAGGTCAGAGGACTGGAATGGCCATAGCAGAAGCTTGGTTTTGTGCCCAGTGACCCATTTTTGCATTGTTTTTTGAGGTTTGTGTTTGGATTATTATACAGTTGGAAGATCTAAACATGGCCCATTATAAGATTTCTAACAAACTCAGTCATTTTTCAGATGTTTTAGTTGTTGGTATTTAATAGAGCCAAAGATGCTATTTTTCTAAATGGACCGCAACATACTCTTGATTAAGACCTGTAGATGGTGCAGTAGAGAGAGCTTTTTGCATTTTATGCACCCACAGGCTGACAAAGTTTCTGCAGCAGAAGTGACGAGCATTTATCATGCCGTACATCACACACATTCATATCGCTCGACTGCAGTAACAAGTTAGCCCCAGTAATTTTTCTGAAATTCTGAAATAGCTAAGAAAAAAGCTGTAGAAACTTTGGGTGATATTTTGGGTCAGGTAGTGTCTTAAACTTTAGTGGGTTTAAAAAGTAGTATAGGCAATAGATTACTGAAAGTTTGATATGTCTACTTTTAAACTAAAATATTCAAACCAAAATAAATAGGCTATAGACGGTTTCATCGGGCGCACGCGCCTGGCCCTAAGATAACTTCCAGTCTGTGTTGTTTATATTGGTCTGGCTGCGGTGCCTTCAGACACAGTTAAAGTCAATTTTAAATTCTTATTATCCAATGACAGGTTAGATTTTTGTGATTTTCTTTTTTTAATACAGATACATTTTTGCATCTGCCTTTGTAATAATTTGACTTATTGTTACAAAATAATATTATTACCGGCTTGTTTCCCAACTTGAAATGTTAAGGCTCACATGGCATGAGTTTGAAAAGATTTGATGCCTCTGAGTAGACGTGAGAGAGGGGTCCCATTTTCAAGATTAGAATGTTTCCATGATCAGAAAGTTACCTTGCTGTGAAATTCAGCCTTGGTTTTATCAGCGATGGGGTGATTTGCTTGCTTACTGGGCTCAGATGCTGACACAACTCCAGTGGGGTTCTTACCTGCAATGGCATTACAAATGTCCCTTTGTTCTTGGAAGATAGAAAATAACTTATGATCAACGATTTAATGGTTTGATTAAAAGTTCATCAAAAAACAAAAAATGATTTATGGTATGATTAATTAAATGAGGACTGCATAATCTCCAGCTTTACAGATGAAGCACAAATACAGAAATGTTGGTATTCCACATATCACATAAGTTGACATAAAATAGAATAAATGAAGTAAATTTAAATATATAAATTCAGCATCTTTTAAAAGAAATTAAATAAGTGAAAACATAATATAAATTATATATTATACATACAAAGAAAAAGCACAAAGCGCCACTAATGAGAACGATAAATGCCTGTAAACTTTCAACAACAATGAAATGTACAGCTAAAGAAAAAGTGATTAAACTTTCTCTTCACATTTATTCTGCTATTTTTTCCCTCACACACATCAACATCTCTGAGCCCAACCTCTCCTTTTGTTCATTGCTCTAATGCACACAATTAAACATGATGAAAAATCAAGAAAGAATATATATATATATATATATATATATATATATATATATACATATATATATATATATATATATATACATATATATACATATATATATATATATATATATATATATATATATATATATATATATATATATATATACATATATATATATATATATATATATATATATATAGTTGTAATAAATTTTACAATTCTTCATTCCTTTGCAAAATTACTTTTGAAGTGTTTTCTCCCGCTTTCCATCTGTAATTTAAATGGTAAGCTGTCAGATTTGTGTCTCATGCTTGAAGTGCAGGAGCTTTACATTGGTTAGCATATTAACATTCAGAGAATTTAAAAAGAGGGTTCCTCCATTGCCTGGAGCTTCCAATTAAGTAACCTTAGCTAGATACATGTACGGATTTTACCATGAAAAACATTTTTCATTGCGTTTTTCTCTTTGCCTCAGCCAGTCACATCTATATAATAACTATGGAAACTTTCCAGATGATATTTTTTTTTTTTCTCTTGTTGTGGGATTAAATAATTCCGTAATAATAACTTTTAAATATAGGGCACACATCAGGAAGGCTTCAGAAGATTCAGATAGGTTTTAATAGAAGGAATGTTCAGGTTTGGTATGTACTCAGTGCTTTTTTTTTAACTGATATTACATTTAATCTGAACGCAGATGTAGGTTATAATTACAAGTTATACCAGAAAACATTTGAGATGCCTACAGGTAAAAGCATTACATCTGCCATTTCTTAACATAAATATGGGTGTCCATTTCATTAAAATGAATGCATAATTATGTTCAATTGCATGGCTTACACTTGATGCACTGTAGTGACACATCTTAAGAAATGCCATAGAAAACAAAAGCATGTTCTGCTGAAGCTTGAAGACATCAAAAAGTGTTGGAGGGGAAATTTGTCTTCTACAGGAAGATATGTCAATCTGTTTTCTCTTGGAAGAAACACAGTTAATAACCCACAAAACAATATGGAGTTATATGTGAAAAAGGTTTATTCAAAATCGTTATGAGATAACGTTAGCACGTTATGAGACCAGCCCCAGTGGCTTCTCTGCCATTCAATATTGGTGCGTTTGGTTCATAATGGTTTTGTAATCATTTCTTCACATGGTTGATTCCAACAGTTTGTACCATTTTTTGTATCAGGAGAGCTAATGACCTATTTATTTTTGATGTTTAAACTTTCTGCACTATATTATTATTTTGTTTAACATGTTGCTCATTAAAGAGTCTGGAAGGCAGTATTGCATTAATTATTTTAAACAATGGTGTTACATCTTCAAGGTAAAAGGTAACTAATACAAAGACTGACAAATTCTGCAAAAGTTTAGAACTAACAATGCAAAGTTTGCAGGTGACATATCACTTATACCTTGAAAAGAACGCATCAATTTGCAATCAAATGAAAATGTTTATTTTTTTATTCTTTCGACATGCATAATCAGATTTTAAAAAATAAAAAGATACTGACACAGTAATAAAGACATTAGCCTGTCTCTGTCATTTGTGGTGTATGAATGTTTTTCTAAGGTTTCACATGTTACAATCTACAGCCTGCAGCAATGTGGAGTAAAAGCTTCCCTCCACCTCTGTTCTGCGTCCAGAGATTGTATTCCCTGTCAACAGAGCATTCTGCCTGCCTTTGTGCCATGATTATCCATGTTTTAATGGGCCAGCCAACACAACTTTTCAACTTTGCCTTTAATTATCATTCCTCCAGCCTGATGCTCAGTTGGTCTCAGGTCTAAATTAGCGCAGCATTGACAGCTGTAGGCTAGGTCTATGAACTTGGAGTGCTGCAGCCACAACCCACGTTCTCCCAGGGTGAATAAGAGAGGCTTGTTATCCTCTGCTTACCACGAATGTAGAGAGAGTAGAAACCAAGCCTGAAGGGTTGGGTGACTGACGGGAAACCTGTGCACTCACCTAGGATTGTAATTGCCCTAGTGTCAGTTCCAGAGTTGCAAAAAATCAAAAGGTCAGTGAATTATTGATTACCCAAAAGCATAATCCATTACTCTCATAATTACCCAGTGTAATAGGAATAATCAAAACAATGAACATTGTTACAAATATTATAATTGGATTATAATCCAATATATAAACAATTAAAGCAGTATTGTACACACACACACACACACACACAACAAACATCTCAATAAGGGTGCCAAATAAATCTACCATTCAAGTTAGTAATATCACTACTTTGGATAGTCAAAACAGAAAAGACATGTGAAAAACACGTTAGTCCATGGAGCCAAAGCTGGATGTTTTCTATTTGCAGTTTTTCCTCACTGAATTTGATTTTCATTTCAGAGTAATGTGAGGTTGTCAGTCCAATCCTGCTCTCTTGCTTGATGGAAATAAACCATCTGAATATCATAAGAGTGTGTAGCAGTAATGCAATCTGAACTAATCTTTATGCTAACGTCATCTCCACTGTGATGTCTGGCGAGGGACACCTTTTGATCATGTATTCAAGTTAGATTGAGTTTACCTCTGTTTGTCCAATACCTGTTTCTATTTCATCCTATTCTTTCCTTCCTTTCTCCCTATTTTTATTTTTATGTATTTTTTTTGTGGGGGGGGGGGGGGGGGGGGGGGGGGGCATGTATAGTAAGTGGAACACAACTTTCCCAGAGTGCCATAGCATGGGGACACTTCCCATGTTGTGTGTTGGAGGCACAGTGGGAAGACAAAGTTCACGCCAGAGAGGAAGTGACAAGCTGTGAAATGTAAAAGACCAATTGCTTCCACATGTTGCAGTGCTCTGATAACAGCGCCGAGCTGTCAACTAGCATCACGCTTAAAATGGGGCAGGTTGCTACCCAACAGACCTGTCACAACTCATTTGTAATTAAAAAGCCTATGTGATGTTTAAAGCTGTGGAATGTTTTTTTTTTTTTTTTTTTGGTCCTGCCCTGTTAAATAAAGTGGAGTACTGCCACAAAAAATAAAATAAATAAATAAATAATAATAATTAATAATGATAATAGTAATAGTAATAATACCAAACCAATGATCTTTGCGCTACATCAATACCAAATAAGAGCGTGTTTCGGTTTGGTCCAGTGGTGTCAAGATGTTCTCTGACCCATGTGAGGACTGAATGCTTGGTGTCAAGAAGGTGTGCCCAGGAGAAGAACACTTATTGAAGAAAAAAAATAAAAAAGTGCTCTACACATGGTCATGAGTAAAAGGAAACGACTCAGGTTATGCATGTAACCATGGTTCCCTGACAATAGGGAATGAGAAGATGCATACTCTAGAGGGCGCTATGAGAATGGTCACAATCACCTCCAGTATTTTGAGTGTGTTGAGCTCCAGAATAAACAACTGGACGAGTTTTGGGGGCAGACCTGATCCATTGAAAAGAGATGGTCTTAATCCCTCCTGTGTTGGTGGTGGAGCTCTTCTCTCTAGAAATATGGCACATAGTCTTAGAGTTTGCAATTGATTAACTGGGGCCCAGGTCAGGAACCAGACAGACTGGCTAAACCGACTGTCTGCTAGCCGCCTCATGCCACAGAAATCAGTTCAATCTCAGCACATAGAGACACAAAGATATCACACTATAGAGACTGCGTTGTAACTAATCTTCCTGATTTATCTCAATACTTTGCACATTCAAAAACTCAGAACAACTTGGTAATGTAACAGAAACTATGGACTCTCTCTTTTCTAGCATTTTAGATATGGTTGTTCCTTTAAGTTTAAGAGAGATTAAGGAAAACAGTCTGACACCTTGGTATAATGAGCACACTAGCGCAGCTGGAGGAAAACAAAACTAGAGGTATTTCATATTAATTGGCGGGAAAGTACACTATCTTACAGAAGAGCATTAAAAACTGCTAGATCTGATAATTTTTGTCTCTTTTAGAAGAAAACAAACATAACCCCAGGTATTTAATCAATACAGTGGCTAAATTAATAAAACGCAAAGCATCAACAGGTGTTGACATTTCCCAACAGTCGAGCTGGTGTAGGCCAAGAGCTGGGGCCTGGTCATGATCAGAATTCTGAACAGCTCCTGAGCAATGGCCTTTGTGGTGGCTTTACGGAGTGGAATGGCCTCAGGGTAGCAGGTGGCATAATCCATGATGACGAGGACCTCTTTTCAGCACGTCGTCCTCGTGCTGCTCCTTGGAGAAACCCCCGGCCCAGTCACAAATCAAAATAGAGGTTATGAGAGATGGTAACCCGCCTCGCAGGCACTTCTCGGGTGTCGCCGTGCACACAGCTGAAGGGCTTTGTCCTGCAAGGGTAGGACCGATTTTTTGACCAGGCTGACCGCACTGCCAGAGTCCAGAAGGGTGAGGAACGGGCAGCCGTTTACTTTCACTTCTGCCCACAGCGCATTCTCTGTGTGCACGGCGCAGCTTGCCAGCCAAGGTCGTCCTGGAGATCGGGTGCTTCAGTGGGCATGGGCTCATCTTGAAGGCCGGGAATCGCCAGCCTTCTCACCGGTCGCTGGGTGCACTCCAAGCGTGTGCCGCTCCTGAACCACCCTTCGGGGAAATGGCGGCGCTCTCTCCCCTAACTCTCTCCTCCTTGGGCCATGCCTCCCGCGTGGCCATGGTCTCGAACATCTGGAGATACATTATTACGTCATTGTGCCCTGTCACCCTGGGTAGTAGCTGTGTTGCCTGGACACAGGGGTCAAGTAGCGGAGTTCGCGGGGCTGTGGCGAGAAGGAGCGTGGCAAGCTCACGTTCGGTTTCCCCTTGCCAGGAGGCCATGTGCTCCATGATTTTCTGCTGGTGGATGCTCACCTCGCTGAGGTTCTTCAACAGCTCTTCCATTGTTGGGGGAGGAGCGTCACCTGGGGAACCAGAAAAGATGTGTGAGGCAAGAAGTGTGGAAGGAAAACAAGTAAAATTAACAATTCATATAACTCTTGCATGCTTTTTAAAGCATTTTCTTTGTCCTCCCCCTCCTGCTTCAAACGCTAATACTTGACAACTTTGCCACGTTTTTCATTAATAAAATTAAAAACATCAGTGCACAATTTCCCACACCACAATCAGTCAAGCTCATATAACCAGCAAACATACACTCATTTACATCCTTCTCTTCACTCTCTGAGGCAGAAGTGTCAAAACTCATCCTTTCTAATCACCCTACTACTTGGCCGCTTACTTGTCCATCTCATCTCCTTCAAGCCATTTCTCCTGCAGTTGTACCTGCACTCACTCATATCATCAACACATCCCTCCACACTGGTGTTTTTCCCCTCACCAATTAGACAGGCTCGTATAACTCCACTACTTAAGAAACCCACCTTCAACCCATCTCTTTTAGAGAACTACAGACCAGTTCCCCTTCTTTCTTTCATTGCAAAAACACTTGAATAAGCTGTGTTCAACCAAGTCATCTACATTTCTCACACACAACAACCTCCTTTACAGCAAGCAATCTGGCTTCAGAAGTGGACATTCAACTGAGATGGCCTTGCTCTCGGTTGTTGAAGCTCTAAGACTGGCAAAAGCGGAATCCAAATTTTCAGTACTTATCCTGCTTGATCCACTGCTTTTGACACGGTTAACCACCTGATCCTCCTATCAACCCTACTGGCAAAAGGCATCTCAGGAACCACACTTCAATGGTTTGAGTCTTACCTATCAGATAGGTCCTTTAAAGTTTCTTGGAGAGGTGAGCTGTCCAAGTCACAACATCTAAGTACTGGGGTGCATCAGGGCTCAGTTCTTGGACCACTTCTCTTTTCTGTCTACATGGCATCATTAGGTTCTGTCTGCAATGGAACATGCTGCACAACTCCTTGTTCAAGCTCTTGTCCTGTCCAGGCTGAACGATTGCAATGCCCTCTTGGCAGGTCTTCCAGCCAGTTCTATCAAACCTTTACAATTAATCCAGAACGTGGCAGCAAGATAAAGAGCCAAAAATAATACACGTCACACCTCTGTTTATTAATTTGCCGTGGCTTCCAATAGCTGCTTGCATAAAATTCAAGTCATTGATGTTTCCTTACAAAACTACCACTGGCTCTGCACCCATTTACCTAAATTTGTTACTTCAGACTTATTTGCCTTTTAGAAGCTTGCATTCTGCAAGTAAACATCGTTTGATTGTGCCATCCCAAAGAAGCACAAAGTACTTTTACGTACTTTTAAATTAAACACCCCACCCCAACTCAATCCAAGCAGCTGAGTCCTTAGCCATCTTCAAGAATCGGCTTAAAACCCATATCTTCCATCTTTATTTGACCCTCTGACTTTAACACTAAATATTGTAATTCTATTCTAAAAAAAAAAAAAAAATCTAACTACCTTTCTAATCTTTTTGTATTCTATTTTCTTTTCAATTTTTATGTGTGATTGTGTAAAGACCTCTAACACTAGTTTGCTCTATTCTTTTTTTTATTCTATCTGTTTTCTTTTTATTTATTATATTATTTAAAAGCCCATGCTACATGTACTGTGTTAACCTAACTGAGACTTGTCATAGCACTCATATATCATTGTTCTCTTTGTTGTTTTTGATTGCTTCCACTGTCCTCATTTGTAAGACGCTTTGGATGTATGTAAATCTAAATGTAAATGTAAATATATAAATATATATAAATATATATATATATATATATATATATATATATATATATATATATATATATATATATATATATATATATACATATGTGTATTCATATATATATATATATATATATATATGTGTGTGTGTGTGTGTGTGT
>NC_068394.1:21131698-21174198 GCF_023724105.1 Carassius gibelio
GATGCTCTCAATGGTGTCTCCGTAGAAGGTGTACATGATGGGGGGTGGGGCTCTGGCTCTCCTCAGTTCGTGGAGGAAGTAGAGACGCTGTTGTGATTTCTTGGCGAGTGCTGCTGTGTTTTCAGTCCAGGAGAGGTCCTCTGTGATGTGCACACCCAGGAACTTGGTGCTGCTCACTCTCTCCACAGTCGCACCGTTGATGGTCACAGGAACGTGCTGAGTGTGCGTTCTCCTGAACAACTCAATCTCCTTTGTCTACTCCACGTTCAGAGAGAGATTGTTGTCACTGCATCACTCGGCCAGGCGGCTCACCTCGCTCCTGTAGTTTGTCTCATCTTTGTTGCTAATGAGACCCACCACAGTCGTGTCATCCGCAAACTTAATGAAGAGGTTGGAGTTGTGTGACGGTGTGCAGTCATGGGTCAGCAGAGTAAAGAGGAGGGGGCTCAGCACACATACTTGGGGGGCCCTAGTGTTCAGTGTGATGGTGCTGGATGTGTTGCTGCCGACCCATACTGCCTGAGGTCTTCCAGTCAGAAAGAGTCTTCTTGAAGAAGAGCCATCTTGGCAACGCCTCCGGGCAGCTATTTCAGACTAACAAGACCAGGCTCCTATCTAAATGAATGGGCATAGAGTCAGAACTGCACTTCTACTGGTCACCGGGACATAAAAACTATATGTATAGAAACAGCAGTAAAATATGATAAAAATTGCTGAAAAATTTTGATGACTTTGCCCCAAAATAAGGTTTCAAATGCCTTTTTCCCCACAGGTTATACTTTTAGTACGCTTATGCAAGGGTTCCTCAAATGTGCGAATACGTCAGTGGAACCAGACGATAGGCTTAAATGTTTCCCGGCTTGACTGTTAAAAGCAGATGATTGTCTTTCCAGCGGGAGGGGTGGGACACGTGCATACAACGCCATCTTTGCCATTACAGGTTTTCCCAGGGGGGCAGGATTTCATATTTTATTGAAGCACCCCTGGGCGCCGCCATTGGCTAGCGGACCCCCACCTGCTGTAAGCATTCCCTTGACTCCCAATCATTGTGGCGTCACTTTGACAGCGAATAACTTTACATCTGATGCGTTTAAAGACTCCATTTGTCCATTCATTATTTCTAAAGAAACACGAAAATGTATAAAAGGCTCAATTACCTTGTATCTTTTGTTATGGTCCCGTAGAAGCAGTTTTTGTAAAAAATAGGCTAGCGATTGTGTCATAACCTGCGACTCTCTGTCGCACAGTAGAGAAATTACCATATGGACAGGAGGAGAAGCTCGCAGGCAATCTTTTACTGTCTATGAGGCAATCGGGGGGACTTGGAGGCATGAAATCAATAGAGAAGCCCATAGAGAGTCCATAAAAGCAACGGGACAAAATTATTCCCGTCTGCAGTTATAAACGTCTGCAAGATTCGGTGGGTGATTCAGATTTCTCTTGGTGCTCACGTGACATTTACGTCATCAAGTTCAGTTTGAGTCTGGCGTGTTCTGGTACTGGTTTCCGTTCCCTCTCCATGAAGAGTGCTCCATTACTGCTTAATCACTAGCACAATTAATGCTGTAACTATAGCCTTTCTAAACTAGTTCTGCCTACAAGGATTGTACTGCAAACACACACACGTACAGACACATAACAGATCACTCACAGACAGAAACAAAAATATTATCAAAGCTGCCCTGTAATTTGTCAATAAAATGATTTGAAACAGAAAAGTTATAGCGAAAATGTCTTTGTGTTTTGAAGTAATCAAAATTCACAGCTTCACTATTAGTAGAGAGATATGGAAGCATGTGGGTAGCAATATTCAATTTGGAATGTAATATGCAAAATGACAATGCAATATGTAAAATGGCAATGTTTTTTCTGTATTTACATTTACATTTTACAATACATTTGTGCCACGTTTGGTGCAAAATGAAAATGAAAATTTAATTACATAATTTTAATTTGCCATTTCATACACTAGTTTTAATATGTTATATGAATACTAATTTTAACGCTTTATAAGTTGCAAAATTAAAATGAAAACTTATTACAGAAATTATTAGATATGTATAACAATGTCAAGCAAAAACTTTATACAAAAAATTATAATTCAAATGCAATTTTTCCTAATTGCATTAATATTCACAGTCAAGACACTTACGATTGAATTTTCATTCAATGTCACACAATGAATGTAGCAAAATTCAATGTGCACATTGAAAATCACGATCAAGTCTCCACCCCCTCGCACCACGTCAATCACTGCATGAACAAGGCAGGGCTTGCAGAAGGTCAAGAGACTCAAGACTCGAGAAGAGGATTCAAATAATAGAACATGGACAAGACAGTTGGTCCATGTACGTTATGATCATTTCGGTTTATGGCTTCAATATTTCATTCACACTTGTGGGCGGAGATGAAACGCTGCTTTCATATGATTGGTCAAATCGCTCCATCTTCAGCTCTGCCTTTTCATTCTTTTAGGCAGAATAAGAGTCAGTGTGAGTGCAGCACTGTGATGTCTGAAACCACCTCTCACTTTTAATTAGCATAATATTTGAATCAGATGTAGCTGGGCACATGATTCGTGCTGCTCATTATGCAGGCCTTTGTCTTCTCAGGTGTAAATCACAATGATATTCATGATAGTTGACGCCTACTCGCATATGACTTTTACAAACAAAAGATGTCGTAGAAAATTTAAATCAATATATTGTTTTCTGTAAGTGAGTAAACAAGATGATTTTCACATAATTATGATTTTCACCAATGTTTTGTATGTGTTTTATTGCCTTTAACATTTGTAGTTTTTCACTAACCATGCATAACATTTTTTTTTCTCAAAAACACAATCATGTACATACATGCTGCTCACATATTATTATAGCCCAGTTTGTGCTGATTACAGTGAGATTAGACTTTAGCCATTTAGATGTTTATAAGAAACTGAAAAAAGCACAAGTGTCAGGGCATGCCAAAACTTCTCCAGGCCCCAAAAATATCCTTAGACTCCAGAGGGTTAAAGCAGGAAGGGTTAAGCTTGCAGTATCAACACTGATTATTGGCAGACTTTCAAAAACCTTCATCACTTAAATTAAGATTATAATCATTTAATTTAAAACCATAGCCACCACAAATTCAGACTTTAGTTTTTTTTTTCTTACTTTGAGATTAAAAAAAAGATACAATGATACTGTTTTTAAAATCAAATCTTTTCCACAGCTATGACAGGAAACACTGGCATCTAATAATGCCTTGGGGAGGAAAAAACAGTTACTTTAAGCATATGCATAAACCCAAACAGAATATAAAAAAGTTATTGAATAAGCATGCATCGTATTCTGTGTACTTAACTTCTGAAACATTGGTGCCTCATGTTTTAGTGCTCTAAAACATGCAATTAAGAAATAAATCAATTTAAAGTATGTTAAATGTAACCCCCCTTTGTAATTGCTAACATTTTCACAAGTAACTGTAATTTAATTACACTTTTTTTTCTCAGTTACTGTAACAGATTGCACTCTCGAATTTAATAATATAAGGTTCTCTCCAGAGATGTTTTGCCACATTTCTTCAATTAAGGATTGCTACGTAGTATATAGTGTTTCTATTTGCCTGAACTTCTTCCGCCGAGGCGGAGCCCGATGCTGTTCCAGAGGCCGATGCTGTTCCCGAGGCCGATGCTGTTCCCGAGGCCGATGCTGTTCCCGAGGCCGATGCAGTTCCCGAGGCGGTGCCCGATGCAGTTCCCGAGGCGGTGCCCGATGCAGTTCCCGAGGCGGTGCCCGATGCTGAGGCGGTGCCCGAGGCCGATGCTGTTCCCAAGGCCGATGCTGTTGCCGATGCTGTTCCAGAGGCCGATGCGGTGCCCGATGCCGAGGCGGAGCCCGATGCTGTTCCCGAGGCCGATGCTGTTCCCGAGGCCGATGCTGTTCCCGAGGCGGTGCCCGAGGCTGTTCCAGAGGCCGATGCCGAAGTGGTGGCCGAGGCGGTGCCCGATGCTGTTCCAGAGGCCGATGCGGTGCCCGATGCCGAGGCGGAGCCCGATGATGTTCCAGAGGCCGAGGCGGAGGCCGATGCTGTTCCCGAGGCCGATGCTTTTCCCGAGGCCGATGCTGTTCCCGAGGCCGATGCTGTTCCCGAGGCGGTGCCCGAGGCTGTTCCAGAGGCCGATGCCGAAGTGGTGGCCGAGGCGGTGCCCGATGCTGTTCCAGAGGCCGATGCGGTGCCCGATGCCGAGGCGGAGCCCGATGATGTTCCAGAGGCCGAGGCGGAGGCCGATGCTGTTCCCGAGGCCGATGCTGTTCCCGAGGCCGATGCTTTTCCCGAGGCCGATGCTGTTCCCGAGGCGGTGCCCGAGGCTGTTCCAGAGGCCGATGCCGAAGTGGTGGCCGAGGCGGTGCCCGATGCTGTTCCAGAGGCCGATGCGGTGCCCGATGCCGAGGCGGAGGCCGATGCTGTTCCCGAGGCCGATGCTGTTCCCGAGGCCGATGCTGTTCCCGAGGCGGTGCCCGATGCAGTTCCCGAGGCGGTGCCCGATGCAGTTCCCGAGGCGGTGCCCGATGCAGTTCCCGAGGCGGTGCCCGAGGCCGATGCTGTTCCCAAGGCCGATGCTGTTGCCGATGCTGTTCCAGAGGCCGATGCGGTGCCCGATGCCGAGGCGGAGCCCGATGCTGTTCCCGAGGCCGATGCTGTTCCCGAGGCCGATGCTGTTCCCGAGGCCGATGCTGTTCCCGAGGCCGATGCTGTTCCCGAGGCGGTGCCCAAGGCCGAGGCGGTGTCCGATGCTTTTCCGGAGGCCGAGGCGGGGCCCGAAGCCGAGGCGGTGTCCGTTGCGGTTCCGGAGACCGAGGCGGGGCCCGCAACCGTTCCCGATGCGGTGCCGGAGGCCGTTCCCGATGCAGTGCCCGAGACCGCTTCGCCCTGGGGGACTCCGACGGTGACCAAGAGGACGTGGTGGTCATCCGCTCCGCCCTGGGGGACTTCGGCCGCGACCACGTGGAGGTGGTGGCCTTCCGCTCTGCCCTGGGGGGGCTTCTGCTTTGACCACATGGGTGTGATGGCCCTCTGTTCCGCCCGGGTGGGCATCACCTAATGTCCTCCATTTACCAATGTTTTGTTTTCATTTGTTTTTTTTGTTTTTTCTATTTTCCTCCGTTGGACCTGGCCCTCCGTCCCTCCCCTCTTTCCTTCCGCCGGTCCACCACCCTCCTGGACTCCTTGTTTTGTGTTCCACCTTCCTGTCTCTGCCTTTCCATCACGTCTGGTTGTTCCATCTCTTTTCTTCCATTTTACCTGGTTGGCCTGTCTTTGTCTCTCCTTTTCACCTGGTTGTTTGTCTCTGTTTTCTGACCCTCCGTCCCTCCCCCTAGTCCGCCTCCGCTTCACCTCCCTCCTACCTCTTTTTCTGTTGGGTTTTCCGGGGTTTCAGGTGGAGCATCTGGTAGCTGCTCCGTAGGGGAGGGGTAATGTCACGCTATCAGTCTCTGTTTCCTGGGTGTCCCCTAGTGAGCGCACTTCTCCTTAGACACTTCACCACAGGCACTTTAATTCCGCTTGTCTGGTCATGTCGTCACAGTAATTGCACTCCAATTAAATCGCACAGGTGTTGACTATCCTTAGTCATTAGTCTCCCTATATAGAGCTGTCTTTCTCTGTCGTCTTTATGGAGTCCTTACCCTATGTGTGAGTTGTGCTTGTCTTGTGAGTCTTCTCGTTACCTTCTTGTTCATCCGCTTTCTTATCCGTTTCATCCGGTTCCCTTTTGTTTGGTTTGTCTCTCTAGACAGTTTTATTTTGTATTTACCTGTTTGTGCAATAAACCTCACCTGCAATTGGATCCTACCTTCTCCTTGTGTTTTTCCCATAACCCAACCGTCACAGTTTTTGGATATGATTTCCAAAAGGTGAAGATTAAGGTAAAATAGCAGATATTTGGAACATTTTAGTTACTAAAATGTAACCAACTTAAATATTTAAAAAACATTGTGTGCTTATTGCAACTTCTTTCCTCAGCCAACGGGATGACGACAGGCAGCTACCAGAGGTCTTGGAGAGAATTGAAGAGCTGGTGTTGGCATCCCAAGAACTGCCAGAGGTTGCACAGGCTATAAGAGGCTTTTCTGAGTTGACGTTGACACGCAGACGTTTTCTTACATTCACGGAGGAAGAACGTGCAGCTATTAAAAATGCATATGCTTGCATAATTTGCAAAGATTTGTTAAGATAAATAAGTCTCCAAGATTTGTTGATAGCCAGGATAGTATTTTATGAATTAAACTGTAATACTTTCCTCTCTTCTCTCTGGATTAAGATCCCAGAAATATTATGAAAAAACTAACAAGTAATTTTCTTCATTTTAAATTTATAGGGCCCTGTTTATGCAGTTTGCTGTCAGAGTCTCATTGCATGCAAAGTGTGCTTTGACCAGTGGCAGTGAAATGCCAACACCTGTGTGAAATGCAGAGGAGACAACTCAAGGGAAAACACCTACAGAGTCAAAGGAATTGATGGTGCATTGTCTGCTTTTGGTGATCTTTTAAAGATTAAATACATTGGGGAAAAAAAGCTGTATACCTGTTACAAGGGTCACACATTAAGAAGTTTAATAATATGGCACGACTACGGCAGCTCTTTATTAGTTACTGTTGTTTGTTACATGTTAAGAGTATATATTCTCTTGAATATACAGTATAAAAAAAAGTTATTATTGTTCAGTTATTGACTTAAAAGTGAGAAGCACTACTGGCAGCACTTTTTCTGCTTTAATCAGAGTAATTATATACCAAATATCACTGTTTAAGTGTCAAGTTCAACTTCTGAAGTAAAATGCAGCACTAGATACAGTAGCACTTTATTCAAGCTTTAACTGACAGTTTTATACCTCAAATTACGTCATTGTTTTAATACAATTGATAATGCCTATGTTCAAAAGACTTGTTTTTGTACTTTATAAAATTACTGTTCACAGAAATATGTAATAAATGTTAGTTTTATGATGAATGTCTTGTTCCTGGTATTCTTAATGAAACCTTCATCTTCATGAATAATGTCTTGTTACATTTATGAGATGTAATATGGCATCTTTAAAGGGCGTGAATTCATAATTTACAGCCTGATCAAAGTACGTTGTAATGTCTGGATAATGATCAGCAAATTCTTCCTCCGCCTGGGCTCTGTCTTCCTCACAAGAAAAGGGATCTGTCCTGAATGTTGATGTTCTTGTCAGACAGGACCCCACATCTTGCTGGTACATGTCAGCAACCACAGAGGCCTGTGGAAGAAGTTCCTCGGAAATCTTTGCTGTACACCCACCTTCAGCCAAGATGTTTGGTATTCCTTTTCCTACAACAGCAGTACCATAATTAATATATAAATAAGAAGAAAGGTTTAAAAAAATTTGTAAGTAAAGCCAACTCTAGCATGAAATGGCTGGGATCTCAATCATAGAGAGGATACAAAATCTACCCCAAAGTTTAGCTTGACAATGGTGCAATTATATACAAAATAATGATTTGTATATAATTTTGTATGTTTATATTGTTACAATGTGCATTCCATGATATCACAGTCCATTTGAGCCCAATTGAGGAAACCTGACAAGTGAGATTGGATACACAAAATCTAGTTGTGTTGTCCTCCATGTTGATCCCCTCTTGGTCTTGAAGTTGCAGCAGGGCTTCTTTCAGGGGAGAGTTGACCCTGTTATTTATTTCTTGCCATATTCGCTCAACTTTGAGGTTCTGTGGATACAGTATCATACTATTTATTTTATTTTGTAAAGAAATAGCTGTATGGTGATGTGATCCAAAACTGATGTTCATAATAATAAATTCTAAATAGAATACCAACTGGCATTTTACAGCACCCAAGTGGCAATTTTGGGAACATGCCATGATAGCCTGGAACCTATTTTTGTGAAATCATATTCAAAATTAAAAAATACTGCAGGACTTTGAGAGCAATGTGAGACCATCTCTACTTCATTTTTTTATGAAATAAAGATATTTTATGATACACAATATTTCAGTTACACTACATTTGAACAATAACTTTTCTTACTTCTTAACTGTGCGTTCACACCGCCGGCATCGAGAACGTCAAATCACTTTTAATTTATTTTTTATGTCCCTGTACGCAAACAGGGACACATTATTGAAAACGCGAAACAGCAATAATTAACCTGTCCTCTATTGTGCTTGGGAACTAATGGTCGGAGCTGCATTCTCTGGAATCCTCTCAAATGGTGGACTTCTACGTTCCAATTGGTTGCTGCCCAACCGCGTTGTATTCATTGAATGAACTAGGGCTGTGCGATATGTACAAAAAAAAAAAAAAATCTATTGACATTTCTTTGATCAATTTTGCGATTGTGACACACACTAGGGCTGGGCGATATATCTAACGATATGATCATGCGCATCTAATCAGTAAAGCTGCTTCCGTGATCACCGCTAAAATCGCCATCACCTGCTTATAATTGGAGTGGCATTTAATAGACAGAGCCGTAGATCGCGTTCATTATCGAAGGCGATTTATCTGTCACAAAACCAGTCGTGCTTGCTCAGATACACTCAGTAGAGAGTGTGCGCACTTAAAATGTGTCTCCTCTCACTTAAACTGCGTCCTGTGCACTCACAATTCTCTCTATGCTCATGTGCTAGATATTAATTATTTTCGCACGTTTATATTTCTAGCCTTTTACCGCGTGCAGTGTGAACGCTCTGATCCGTTAACATGGGCTCAGAAAAAAGGCGCGTCACAGACAGTGTGTGAACCTGGAGGCACATGCCCAGTCTGCTCTGTTCTCGCGCTAGGCGCTGCATTCTGATTGGATCGGATAGCATAATGCGGGAGGTCAGGGCCCCGGAAAATGGTGCTATTGAGAATGAGAAGTTGTCACAGCACAAAGCCCCTCCCTCGATATCACAGTCTCCGCCATGTTGGCAGGATACCGGCGGCGAAACAGGATTGTTTACATGTGTTGTTAACTCGGTAGTAGAGGAGGTTCTCGCATTTCTGCACTGTTTTACCATGCCTGGAAGTTACTGCTGCGTTAAAAACTGCTCCAGTACCTCACATACGAGCTCCCTGCAGCAGCACTGAGACCTGGACCATTTACCTCCATGCACAAATATGGACACTGGGAAATATATTGTTTTGGTTTAAGTTACTACACAATGCAGGAATTTAAAAGCCACAAGTCTTTGGAAAGTTATGAGGCTTTCTGCTGTGGCTGGGTCCATCTACAGCAGGTGATGAAAACAGCGTTGTACTGGCCAAAGTAAGTTTATTCACATGCGGTTTAGTGTATTGTAATTACATTGCATTTAGAATGCACTTCTTGACCAAAATGACGAAGTAATTAACTGCGACTGTTTCGTAAACACTAGATTGTAACGAGATGTTCAATGTATACGAACGTTTCCAACATGTTTTGATGTAGGCTAAAGCTGTGTATGTTTAGTTATGATTTGATTTTAACCCAATGACATGTACCAGGTTTTTGTGTTGGGGGCTGCAAAGTGGACAAACCAGTTCTGGGTTGGCTAGGGTAGTTAAATGTGTGATTGTAAGATGTAAATGTCCTGGTTAGATTAAAGCTATTAACACCGTGAATGCGAGGTGACTTACATCGTAAAAAAATTTCCAATGTCCATATGTGTGCACAGAGGTAAATTGTTCAGGTCTCTGTGCCGCTGCAGGGAGCTCGTATGGGTGGATATTTTGGATGCCTAAGAGCTTCTCCAAACACCGCTGTTTTGCGCTTGGTGTGAGCTTGTTCCTGTAAGGTCCCCTTTCTTTCGCCTTATGTTTTTGCATTGCTTTACTTTCTTCCTTTTCTTTCTCGTATTCGTACATCCATCTCGATCTGTTCCGCCGACAAAATAAATGCGCAAAAATTAAAGAGCTCTGCAATGTTTAGTCAGGCCTCTGTGAAGTTCTGAAGGCATTGCCCCTGGCAACCGATAACGTATCCTGCCATCATGGTCGATCGGCTCAGACCCCTCCCAAATCAACCCAAATCGGCACGTGACTCCTCACTCTCAATAAAGCGATTTAGAAATCGCGCACGCTAAAATCATTACTTTATGGTGATTTTGATGAATCACACAGCCCTAGAATAGACTGGAAATTAACAGAAAATAACTCGGGCTGGCACCGCTCAGCAAAACGGGAAAAGATCCAGGCAAAGCTTGGCAGCGGGAAGATAGTCAGCGGTGCAAGCAGCCAGGAGGGAACATGTTGACAGCCATTTATGCATGTTTGAATTTGTTGTTCTGTAGCATATGCAGCAAAAATATCTAAGATAAATTGGTGGTTTATTCTTAAACCAATCAGCGAGCTCGAATAGTGGAAGCATAGTAACAGTTTAATATTTGTTTTTTGTTATTTAATTATATATATGAAATGATGTTATTATGTTATGACTTAGACATTTTTACATATGTTAACAATAACAACATTATTTATTTTAATAGTAATTGGTGGCCCACATGCAATACCATGGACCACAGGTTGAAAACCACTGGTCTAAGTTATGACTCCAATATTGTCTAAGTTATGACTGCATGTTCACATAAATTGATAGCAGTCTGTGCTTCGCAAGGTGCGTTCCATTCGACCGTAAGTGTACTGCGAAGTGGACTTCACAGGGTATTCCGCCATCTTAATTGAGATTCCAATCCGAAGGGAGCGAACATGTTCAGTTCGAAGGGCACTGGGCATGGCACAGGGAATAAGGGAACTGTGATATGCTTGAATAATATGAGGAGACGTTCGTAGTCTTGTGAACTTTTACAGAACAAGGCAACATCGACATACATCTAGCTCGGCCAACTCCAGCTAACACACCGGCCAAAAAACACACCTACCCCAGAACAGCCAGCCCTCCCCAGCTCTTAGCCTCTGAAAGGAACCTCACTACTGCAATAGTCAGTCAATACATTACACCCCTTTTCCCCAGTCCACAAAGTCTGCAAATCTTCTGGGAGGCTGATGCTCTCTTACAGGATACCTCCGAGAACGAGGGCAATCAGACATGCATTCAACTCCAGCTTCGGTTAGCTCAACATCAGGGTTTCCCACATCTAATGCAGGTGACTGTAACTCAAGCATTTCAGTCCCTGGGGACTCAGGCGGATGGACAGTGTAGCCGTCTGGCTCAGACCTTGATTGGTCAGACAAGGGTGCCGTCCTGTCCATCAGTTGATCAACATGTCGTCTGTGCATTTGTCCATCACCCGCTCTGACCTTGTATGACAGGTGACCTGTGATGTCTACAATGATTCCAGGCATCCACTTAGAACCTCTAGTGTAGCTTCTCATGTACACCAATTCCTTTGGTCTAAACTCTCTGACTGTGCCAGGGCAATTTTCAGCATTCAGCTCCTGTCTGCGAAGAATATCACCATTATGATCAGGATGCAGACGATCTAGGGCAGTGGTGAGTTGCCGATTCATGAGCAACTCGGCAGGGCTTTTCCCAGTTGATGAATTTGGTGTGACATGCTGTGACAACAGGAAGCGAGCGAGCCTGGTCTGCCACTCGCCCTTGGTGATGCGAGACAGGGCCTCCTTGGTTGTCTGCACCATGCGTTCAGCTTGACCATTTGAGCTTGGGTGATAAGGTGCTGTAGTCACATGGCGAATGCCGTTGCGCTCAACAAACACTTGGAATTCTGCAGAGGTGAACGAAGCACCATTATCTGAAACTATGACGTCGGGCAAACCATGTGTTGCAAAAAGTAGTCTCAGTGTGTTGATGACAGCTGATGAAGACATGGAACTCATCAGAAAGACCTCCAACCACTTGCTATGTGCATCGACCACTATGAGGAATATTTTGCCTTGAAAGGGGCCTGCAAAGTCAACATGCAGCCGGGACCATCTTTTTGTCGTCCATTCCCATGGGTGCACCTTTGCCTTAGGAGGAGCATGACGTGACATCTGACAGGTTCCACATGCTTTAAAGGTCTCCTCAATGTCTCGGTCCATGCCCGGCCACCACACATAACTCCTTGCGAGTCCCTTCATGCGTACAATGCCCGGGTGCGCATCATGCAACATAGCCAGTATTTCTCTCCTCCCCAAGCAAGGAACAACCACACGGCTTCCCCATAGCAAACAGTTCTTATGTGCAGAGAGTTCATGGCGGTGCAAAAGGAATGGTTTGAAACAGCTATCCATCACATCAGCCGGCCAGCCATGTAGCACCCAGCGCATTACTCGTGCTAAGACAGAGTCCTTGAGTGTAAGGCTAGCGATTCGCTCAGCATGCATGGGTGCTTCTGGCACCATTTCAAGTAGCAACACTTCCAATGGTGGTGGTGTCGCAGCATCAGATGCCGGCAAAGGTAAACGACTCAGGGCGTCAGCATTGCCCATTTGTTTGCCTGGTCTTTAGCACAGTTCATAGTCGTAGGCACCAACAATCAAACTCCAACGTAGCATTCGTGGTGAAAGGATGACAGGCATGGGCTTGGCATGGTGCAGGAGTCCCAGCAGGGGTTTGTGGTCTGTAAAAATCATGAAATGGCAGCCTGCGAGATACTGGTGAAATTTTCTGACTGCAAACACCACCGCCAATGCTTCCTTATCAATTTGGGCATAATTTCGCTCAGTGGTGGTCATTGTTCTGGAAGCAAAACAAATGGGCCTCTCCTGACCATCACGTTCCACGTGGAACAATAAAGCCCCAAGCCCATAGGGCGAGGCATCACAAACCACTGCCAAGGGCTTCTTCTCATCATAGTGCACCAGCACTTTATCCGTCTGCAGCAACTCTTTTGCCTCAGCATATGCCATCTTGTGCTTTGCTCCCCACTGCCAAGTACCAGACTGGTCTAGAAGGCGATGCAGGGGTTCTAGGACAGTGGCTTTATTGGGAAGAAAGCAGCTGTAAAAGTTAAGCAACCCCAAAAATGCCTGAAGTTCTGTTTTGTTTTAAGGAGGCGGAGCGTTTTGGATAGCTTCCACTTTTTCACGGGTTGGCTTGATGCCATCTTTATCCACTCTAAACCCCAAAAACTCCACTTGAGTAGCAGCAAAAATGCTTTTCTCTTTTTTTATTCGCAGTCCAGCTTCAGCAAAGCACTTTAGTACGGCCTGTAGACGTGCATTATGTTCTTCCATGGTTTGGCCCGAAATCAGGATGTCATCCAGGTATGGTTGGACTCCTGGAATTCCTGCGAGCAAATTTTCCATAAATCTTTGAAATATTGAAACAGCTGTTGACACCCCAAATTGCAAGCGTCGAGACCGGAAAAGCCCACGGTGAGTGTTAATAGTCAGTAATTCCGCTGTGTCATCATCCACTGGAAGCTGCTGATAAGCTTGTTTCAAATCAAGTTTAGTGAAAACTACTCCTCCAGCTAGCTTCGAGAACAGTTCAGATGCTGTGGTATGGGGTACACATCAGGCTTAACGGCTGTATTCACTGTATAACGGTAATCTCCGCAAATCCTCAGACCCCCATCTTTTTTTGCAACAGTCACTATGGGTGTGGCCCACTTTGCATGGTGAACCGGTTCAAAAATTCCTTGAGCCACCAATTTGTCCAACTCCTCATCCAGCTGGGGTCGCAAAGCAAAAGGAACTGGGCGGGCCTTAAAGAAACGTGGCGTAATTGTGGAATCAATGTCAATAGAGATTGGAGGGGTCTAAGCAAAAGGAACTGGGCGGGCATTAAAGAAACGTGGCGTAATTGTGGAATCAATGTCAATAGAGATTGGAGGGGTCTGGCAAACCCCAATGTCCTGAAAAACCTCTGAAAAAGTATTCAGTCAGTATTTTCTCTATGGACTGCAGCTGTACCCGGTATACTCCTTCCACCGATATTCCCAGGGCATCAAACCAGTCTCGTCCTAACAGACTAGTGCCTTGGCCCTGGATGACGAACAAAGGCAGGGTGTTTCGTGTTCCTTTGTACCTTACCTCCACAAATATTTTCCCTTTCACTTCCAAAGCTGCCTGTGACCACTGCTTAAGTATTCCATTGTTTGCATGTATTTCAGGGGGTTGGGAGGGCCACAATGAGTGATAGGTATGCTCACTAATCAAAGAACAGGCAGCTCCTGAATCTACTTCCATTGTGTGTGCTTGTTTGTTCAGTATAACAGTGGCCAGATATGGCTTCTGCCCCCCTCTTTCTGCTTTAGTAGTTGTGGTGCTGTAAACAGAGTAATCATCATTTTCTTTGCGAGTTACAACGTTTGTGTAACGTTCTTCTGAGTTGGCTGCATCCTTGTCAGCACCATGTTTAGTCTTTGTTAAACACACACGAGCAATGTGTCCTCTTTTTTTACAATAATGACATACAGCAGTGGAAAACCTACATGCTTGTGGGGTATGCTGACCACCACATCTAAAACATGGCTTGTCCCGTTTAGGATTTTCATTTGAAATTGCTGTTTTATTTACTGATGCATGCGCATGGGTCGCATAATGAACATCATCCTCCAGCCGTGATTCATTTTGATGCTGACGAAGTAGGCGAGCGTTTAACAATGCTTTTTCAGCAGCTAGTGCCTTTTCTTCTGCCTCTTGAAATGTTAGTGTCGTTTCCGCCAACAGGCGTCGCTGTAGCGCTTCATCCATAACCCTGCACACGATTCTATCACGCAGCATTGCTCCTAACTGATCCCCAAAAGCACAGTGCACAGACAAACGTCGAAGCTCAGCAATGTAGTTTGAAATGCTTTGATTAGGTTTCTGCTTACAATTGTGAAAATGAAAACGTTGAACAATCTCTGATGGCGCTGGGCTATAAAGACGTTTCAAGGCAGCGACAATGTTTGCATAGGACACAGTAGAGGGTTGCGTTGGGGCTAGCACTGAACGTAAAGTGGAATACGTTTTCGCGCCACACACACTGAGCAGCACGGAGCGTTTTTTTGCATCATCCTCAACATCATTTGCATGAAAAAAACATTCCAGTCTCTCTGTGTATTCTTCAAAAGAGTTACTTGAACATTCATCAAACTCTTCGATACGGCCGAGTGTAGTCATGTTCGCTGCAGATGGCAGATTATTTCACTCACTTAATTAACAGTCGCACCGTATGGACTTATCTGCACACAGTCGGTTCGAATCCGCTCGTCGCCAGTGTGATATGCTTGAATAATATGAGGAGACGTTCGTAGTCTTGTGAACTTTTACTGAACAAGGCAACATCGACATACATCTAGCTCGGCCAACTCCAGCTAACACACTGGCCAAAAAACACGAGAAGGGTCTGTCTGCAGACTGCAAGACGGGGGCAGCAGTCTGCAGACGTCCACGCTTGAAAAACACACCTACCCCAGAACAGCCCCGCCCTCCCCAGCTCAGTCAATACATTACAGGAACATCGATACATCACTTCACAGGAAGTGGAGAGAGCAATTATCCCCCAACTGTCATTGCGCACAGCACATCATCACCAGTCAGAATGGCCGTCTTCGTTCATATTCATTATGGATTGTAAAAAGGTATGATCATGTAATGTAAAAGCGACTAGAAGCAGACGAGGCTCTGACATTTTTCTTTATTTTACTTTATTTACCTCAGTGTTTACTATACGGCTGTGCACGGGAAGAAGGCGCAGGAGACTGCTATGCAATTATGACCATTTATTAAAAACACATATACAAACCAAATAAAACACAACCAAATAAAAGTTTATTTTCATATTTGCATGACAGTAACAGCAGGGCTTCAATTCTGTTAATGGTCAATAGTCAAAGTGTATAATAAACATACGTTTTTCATTATATAGTGCTCAATGTTTTTTCTTTTTTATTGTATAGTGTACATATTTTAAATGTGATTGTAAATAAAAATTAAAATATTAATGTAGTCCTATGTATGTAGGTTATATCATAATCTGCGCGACCGCATCGTTGACTTTCTTTGATGAAGTCCACTTCAACTGATATACCGTGCTCAGGGAGTAGGGAGCAGTGGACACTGCGTAGGGACCCTGTCGAATGGAACGCACCAACAGTCTTGCGCCACACTGGTCAAACATTCTACGGTGGCCGAGACAGCTCAACACGCTGCAACTTAGGAAAACACATGCAAATTTGATAAAACATCAGCAAGTGAAGAAAACATCTTCATCAGTTTGACAACACAAGTGTTGCAAATCATCACAACACATGCATATAACGAAACGCGCTGCAAATCATCACAACACATGCATATAGCGAAACGCCCCACAAATCCTCACAACACTTGCATACAACGAAACGCACTGCAAATATTTCACAACACATGCATATAGCGAAACGTACTGCAAATCCTCACAAAACTTGCATACAACGAAACGCGCTGCAAATGCTTCACAACACATAGGGTACATATAAAGAAACGCTGCAAATTCTCACAACACAAGTATTAATGAAATGCGCTGAAAATCCTCAAACAATTAATGAAGCATTACTAATTTATTTACATTAACCTTGAGATTATATTTAGTTGAGAATATTAAATTTAGCCTTCTTAGGTATCTTTTTACATTTAATCATGTAATTATTCAGCTTATTTAGGCTAATAATATCCAAAAGATAAACATGAAAAAAAAAAACACCTTTCAGTTCACCAACAACTCAACTTAACAGTAGCCACTGCATGATAAACAAATCCAAGAAGGTGTCCTGACATTTTATCCTACCCTGTCAGATTTTCCGACACTTTTTGAGCTGTCCTCACTGCTATTTGCAGCGCGTTTGTTAATTGCATGTGTTGTAAGGATTTTCAGCGCATTTCGTTAATGCATGCGTTGTGAGGATTTTCAGCGCATTTCATTAATACTTGTGTTGTGAGAATTTGCAGCGTTTCTTTATATGTACCCTATGTGTTGTGAAGGATTTGCAGCACGTTTCGTTATATGCATGTGTTGTGAGGATTTGCAGTGCGTTTCGCTATATGCATGTGTTGTGAAGTGTTTGCAGCGCGTTTTGTTGTATGCAAGTGTTGTAAGGATTTGTAGCGCGTTTCGCTATATGCATGTGTTGTGATGAATTGCAGCGTGTTATTGCAGGCTCTCACATCAGGTAGATACGATATGAAACCATTACTCGAAAATCTTAATACTCGATAATGTCGACTAATTGTTTCAGACATATTTTCTATATATATATATATATATATATATATATATATATATATATATATATATATATATATATATATATATATATATATATTTATATATATATATTTATATATTTATATATATATATATATATATATTTATATATATTTATATTTATATATATATATATATATATATATATATGTGTGTGTGTGTGTGTGTGTGTATATATATATATGTATATATATATATATATATATATACACTAAAGTCAATATGTTACAGAGAGTCGTGCGCTTTCACATCTCCCAACCGCTCAAAATCATCTATTTTGACGCAATAAACAGATTACACAATACGCAAAACAAAAGCACCACAAAACAGAAACTCAAAGAGAAATTAAAGACTTTGACTTAACGCAAGGACAACTTTATATTTTCTTACCTGACTGGTACTTCTTGCTCTGACTGACGCCATTATGTGGCATATATGCAGCATATATCATATATGTGCATATATGCTGTATATATGCAGCATATATGTGCATATACACTGCATATTTCAAATACACAAATATATAGGTTCTTTCCATGTGGGCCAGCTCGCCCTCGTTACTCGATTCTATTATGAAATAATCTGACTTCTTGATTTTTTATTTTAAAGATGTACAAAAATCTAACCTTTCATAATTTAAAATTGGGGACAATCTTATTATAAAATAAATGTTTTTCTCTAATACATGTTAGTGCTTTGCCTCTTCAGTTTATTCATTTTTTTTTTAGAAGTCTCATCTTCTGCACAGTGACCCATTTTTGTGTTGATTTTGATATTTGTTTGTCTTGGTGGAAGATCCAGCCATGGCCCATAATTAGATTTCAGCAGGGACACTGGTTTTGATTCATAATCTGTTGATATTTGATAGAATCCAAACAAGATAAAAGTAGGCCCACAACAATAAGATCCAGCAATATATTTAACCATAGATACATTTTCATCCCTGTCTGCACCCAGCCCATATTAATTTTTTTTATATATTTTTTTTTTGCTGCTAAAAAGTTCCTTTTTTAATTTAATCTGTCCATATATTATTACTATCAATTTTTATCAGGCTTTCTGACCTCTTGACTAACTATTTTCTGTAGTTCTCCAGGTGTGATCCTTGGAGAGTCTTTGGCCTTTCAAACTATCCTTCTCACCTTGCTTTATACTAATAGAGACACATGTCCTCTTGCAGGCAGATTTGTAACTTTCTGTTGAAAGGAACTTCTTAATTATGCCCGGAAGCTGGAAATGGGAATTTTCAATGCGTTAGCAATATTTTATTTATTTATTTATTTTTACAGCGACTTTCTAATTTGTGAAGCTTAACCATATTTTAATGCACATATCACATCTCGATTAAGGTAATTTTGCCTTTTTGTTGCTTCATATTTATACTTCTGTGAAACAGGAAGTCATGGCCCGAAAATGTTATGTTCTTATCACCCTGGTGTGCTAAAAATTTAAATATGAATGTAAAAATACATTTCAAAGATATTTTGCTTGTAAGAATTTCTAAAGGTACTAACAACTGTGTCCTATTATTTCAGAAATACATTTATTTCATAATGTGATTTTCCCACACTTTCGTTTTTATTTTTGTTAGACCTTTTCCATTTTTGAAATAAAGATCAAATTGATAATTATTTTCACAGACTTCTTTTACCATATTTACCAAGGGTACCCAACAACTCTGACCACAACTGTATGTAGCTTATTACGTTCATGCTACAGCACAGTAGGTGGCGGTAATGCTATTTTGTTTGCAAGGCAGCCATACAATAGTAGAAAGAAGAAGGCGACTTATCCTCATCCGCTGGTTAATCAGACGTGTGCTTGCTAAAAATGGCCGCGGAGCAGCAGAATGAGGTGAAAATACTGCAAAAGGAGGAAAATAAAGAGAACAGCATCGACGGGAGTCTTGGCCTGGAGAGTATCCTCACCTTAAATCGCTAATTATTAGCTAGTGCTGGGAAACAGTACTAATTCAGCAGTTTTAGTGGAGATTGGTACAAGTGATACGAGGGTCTTACGGGATACGTGTCACACAAGTACTGACTAGTTAACGTAATTGGAATCTTTATAATCAAGACTTTCAATAGGGTTTTTATAAATATTGGAGTGTTGATTGAAGAAAGTGAATAATATCTCACTTAAATGTGTAACTTAGTTCTTGCAGTATACACTTTTGCTATTACTTTTAGATCCCAGCATTCTGCAGTTGAATTGAAATATCCTGGGTTTATTGCCCTTAGCATTGACTTCAGTCCTGCAGATCATTAAAGACTCTCAGCAGCAGCATGGACTCAGACATGGGGATTACCAGCGCTACAGGTAAGGCAGAGGCGAGGTCGGACAGATCATTTTAAAAAAGAATTTTTTTAGTGAAATGATGACTGAAATTGTTGATCCTCTATTCTTGGCATCACAGGGGTTATTGCTCCAGACGATTGCGTCGATTGAGAAAAACCCTGGGCTTTAAAATGGGCAACAGACACAAGTTTACTGGGAAGAAAGTGACTGTGGAGTTGCTTTCAGACAACAGGTAATCTTTAGCACTGAAAATGTTCAGTATCAAGATTCATATTGTCTTTAATCTGAGCCCCCCCACCCCCTTCTTCCTCCACCCCCCCCCACCCCCCTCCACCCCCTTCTCCCCCCACCCCCCTCCACCTCCTTCTCCCTCCACCCCCCCCTTCTCTCTCTACTATAGGCATCTGTTATTAGTGTTAATGGAAGCAGAAAGAGCATGGAGTTATGCCATGCAGCTTAAACAGGAAGCTAACACTGAGCCTCGAAAGCGTTTCCACCTGTTGGCTCGCCTGCGAAAGTCAGCCACACATGGGGAGCAGCTAGAGAAATTGTGTGAGAGTCCCCGTGTGGATGCCAAGACCAAACTGGAAGCTCAGGTCAGACAAATATGTGATTTTGATAATCTCCATGTTTTATTTCAGTGAGTCCCTATGTCATATGTCCACTAACTGGAATCGTAGTGTACAGGCTTTTAATATATTAACAGTTGCTGAGCTCTGTTCCGCTAAGTATCTTTCATGTTTTCCGCAGGCATACACTGCTTATCTGAATGGCATGGTTCAGTTTGAACTGCAGGAATGGAAATCTGCAATGGAGGCCTTTAACAAGTGCAAGTTAGTGCTTCCTTTCATTCTAAGTATTTATTAATGATTAATTTGAATTGAGAGTGCAAACTCTTCATCAATGTAAAGAAATATGAACACCATTAGTGTACTAGTGTACATGTCATAAAATGTAGTAATTAGGGTTGGGTATCGTTTTTGTTTTTTTTAGATATTTGATTGTCATTAATAACTCACCCTCATGTCGTTCCAAACCAGTAAGACCTCCATTTATCTTCGGAACACAGTTTAAGATATTTTAGATTTAGTCAGAGTGCTCTCAGTCCCTCCATTGAAACTGTGTGTACGGTATACTGTCCATGTCCATAAAGGTAAGAAAAACATCAGAGGGTCAGTTAGAATTTTTTGAAGCATCGGAAATACATTTTGGTCCGAAAATAGCAAAAACTTTATTCAGCAATGTCTTCCATGTCTGTTGTGAGAGAGTTCAAAACAAAGCAGTTTGGCATATCCGGTTCGCGAACGTATCATTCAATGTAACCGGATCTTTTTGAACGAGTTCACCAAATCGAATTGAATCATTTTAAATGGTTTGCATCTCCAATACGCATTAATCCACAAAAGCTGTTAACTTTTTTAATGTGGCTAACACTCCTTCTGAGTTAAAACAAACCAATATCCCGGAGTAATTCATTTACTCAAACAGTAAACTGACTGAACTGCTGTGAAGAGAGAACTGACGATGAACACCGAGCCGAGCCAGATAATGACTCATTCACTTTTTTTCACCATCGGGTCCAGGCTAAATCTATATATGGGTTATCTATACTTGAGTAATTATTGACTTTTGACTTTTTACTTCTACTCCTTACATTTTCACGCAAGTATCTGTACTTTCTACTCCTTAAATTTTAAAAATAGTTTCGTTACTGCGTTTTCATTTTGGCTTGTCATCATTCAAAAAAAAAAAAAAAAAAACTGTCCAGATAAATCGAGCGATCCGGATGAAGTGAATTGGATTGTGGTTGAATGAGAAGAATAAACATATACCATTCCAACACCTTATTGGTTTGTACGCGATCCATCACACCTGCACATGACACAAATCACATCACACTCCAGCAAGGACATAGCCAGTTTTGGGTTCATTTATCAAAACATATATTTCTTAAAAGTAGGGTTGGGTATGGAACTGGTATGCACCGAACTGAATAAGAGGAAGCAGATTTCGGTGCCTTTTAAATGAAATTTGTCCTGGTTCTCCGAAATGTACACACGGAGCATGGGCGTCATTAGGCTTTTTTAGCGGGGCTGTAGCATTTAGCTCCATAAATTGCACACAAATTTTCGAACGCCTCAGTCAGTCCTCTTAGATTTCATATGCTCTCCAGTCAGTGGCATAAAAGCAAAACACGGAGGTGAACGCCGGTTCAACACATAGTGATGACGCGTGTGTAGTGAGCCTTGCATCTTCACTAAACTTTGTCAGTTGTATTTGTTTTATGGTTTGGACGTTCAAGCGATTAGATGAACAGATATTTTTATATTGAGCTACCATGTTCGCGCAGCAGCTGCATTGTGGCACGAACACTCATATAAACAGTAGCTATGAAGATCGCACGCACAGAGGAACACAGAAACTAGTTGTCAGTGCTGTCCTGTGATTTTTCACTAAACTAGCTTAGAATCTCAAAACTTATTATAGCATGTTTGTGTGCAGTGCACATGAAGCACAAGCACGTGCATAGAGAGTAGCGGTCGCGCTACGGGTTCCCGGTTTGTGTTCGTTCTCGGACTGTTCTGTGTATTTTAACTGTAGAAAAGGTTGTCCCGAGTCGAAACTACGATACAGAAAACTACATCAGTATATCATCATAAATGCAGCCGTTTTAGTTTATGTGCACGTAAACCGATAAGAAAGAAAACACATGTACAGTATTTTTGCTTAAAGAGACGACAGCCTAATAAACGCGCTGCCTGTCATTAATGTTAACCTGTTAATTGTCACCCCGTCCCGTATACGGGACGCCTACGTTGACTATACTATATTACAATCAAATCTAATCTAATCTTGACAAACTATATATTGTTGGAAAGGTCTAAGACTCCCAAATATATATTTTGTTAAAAATTATGTAGGAAAAGTAATAGATGAATTTATGACAAGAGTGCACCCTCAGAAATGTACATTACAAAAGCTTTGACCTTTGTTTAAAAAAAAGACTTCCTCGTTGCCTTTTTCTCTATCACATTTTAGAAATCATCAGAAGTTATATATCACTTGAAAACATAAAATCTCAAAATTCATCCTTCAAAACCCATTTTAAAATCAGACATTGCATTACCATGTAAATGGTACATCAAAATCATGATACAAAATGTTTTCAGTCATGAATTATAACAATTTAGGTTTATATCATGCACATTCATGTCTATCTTCAAAAACGTGAGTGACAGTTAACAGGTTAATCAAAGAACAAAAGAAAATCATTCACTGATCTTGACTGAATATATTTAATAACTTGATTAATCTTCATTTTATTTATTAAAATAAAACTATGCAGTGTTTTTAAACTTTTAATTAGTTTCTGTACCTGAAATTTAGTTCAGTTGTATTTATTTATGATATTGCTAATTGATTTGTTTGTTCCTTTCTTATTACTGACCTATCTTATTACGTGTCTTTAACACTTTAATATTTGAAATTTATATTAATATATTTGTTTTTGCTATGGTTTTTTTTTTATGACAGGCAAAATTCCTCTTGCAGTGTTTTGTAGGCTGCTGATTTTTGCTCATGTTATTCAGCTGCAACAGAATGCTTTTGTAAAAATGTTTGACATCTAAATGTTTGACTTAATTTTTTTAAATATTGGATTTTTTTTTAATCTTATTGGAATCGAAACTAGGAATCGATAAAATTCAAACAATACCCAACTCTATCAGCAGTTATTTTATCTATGTTCGTAACATTTCTTACTAGTCAGTCATATTTACAGTACAAACAATGGGAACATGGGAATCCAACTCTTTAACAGTGTAAAAAACTCAGTATGCATGAAATAGAATTTCACCCCCCTTTAATCATACATACTTTATACATACATACACTACTGTGCAAAGGTCTTAGGCTCTTAGGTATTTTCACTTAAAAGTAGAGCTGCAACTAATGACTATTTTTTCTATCGACTAATCTAACGATTATTTTTTTCGATTAGTCGACTAATCTAACGATTATTTTTATAACAATAAATAATTAATCTAATGTTCTTTTTTTTAAAATTAACTAATTAATTCTTTTGGATAACTTTACAAAAAAAAAATAAGTTCAACTTCTAATATAATATTTCAACCTTTATTCATTTTCAACTTATGTGGTATAAGTTTTTACAGTATAAAATAAATATATATAAAATAAATAAATAAATAAATAATACATAAATAGAGGCAAAGAAAAATATTTTACTATGGTAAATATGAGTTTATGATAGCATTTATAATTAAACCACAGTAGCCATAAATTTACAGTTGTCTTAGACGTCATGAAATGTTCTTTGGTTCACCATATCAGTTTTACAAAGGGAACAAACAAAGGGCCATTTTATTTGTCCTGTGTTTAAAGTGTTCACATACTTTTGATAACAATAGTCTCTGTTTTTGTGATAGAATGCAACTTTCTCCATTCACATTGTCATTACGCGAGATGTAAACAAACAGTGTGACGCGTCGACGCATTTCACGCACGTCAACGTATTTTTGTAGTCGACGTAATCGATGACGTTGACGTGTTGTTGCAGCACTACTTAAAAGAATGGTGTTGTTCCAGTTATATATTTTGCTGTAGCGTCAGTATAAAATTTCAGTTTACAATTCCAAACATTCATTTTGCCATGGTCAAACTGCTGCTGCATTCAAAATAGCACTAGATTATTGTTAACTGATATTTCCTTCTGACACACTACAGCAAAATATATAAATAACTGGCTTAAAACCCTTTTTTGGGGTGAAAATTCTAATGTGCATAAGACTTTTGCCCAGTACCGTATTTTAAAAAATGACATTGTTGCCACTTTATAAAGAATGACCATCCAGTAATTCACAGAACTGATTAAAGACAGTGACAGACAGCACTCATTTTAACTAAATATCAGAGAGATTGACAGAGATACAGTAGAAACATTGTGTGGTTTTGTATTAAATAATGACCCAGATTGTGAAATACATTTATTAGCTTTAGATTAAGGGAAGCACAACTTGGCAAATGAGAGCATCCAAGGTGAAATATATGGATTTATTTTAAATATTTGTAATGTTCTTTAATATTATACATAGTGTTTTTTTTTTTTTTTTTTTTGTGGTTCTTTTTTTTTTTTTAAGTATCGGTTCAGTTACCGTTTAGGCATCGGTACCATTTTAAAAGTATCAAAATGTAAACGGACCCTACTTAAAAGTTATTATTTCTCACTGGATCATTTAACAAATGGGTCCTTTCTCTTCATCCTCCACAAATGAAGCTACTGTAGGTAGTTCGGTAGCGAGACATTTTAATAAATTATTGTTTGCGATTGACGACGTGATTGACAATGTTGTGATAAGTAGGCTTTACCAACTTTGTAACTTGTTCCCCCCCCCGAACACTGGACATAGCAGACGTATGTAGCGAATACAGGAAGCTATCAATCAAGAAGGTATCAGGATTAAGAGTTATTTTTAATTTTTAGTTTTTGATTATTCACTTGGATTAATAATTCATTTTGACAGCACTATAATGTTTATTGTAAATAGACAACCATACAAGAGTAATTGTTACTAAGGCTGCACCAATGTTCATGTCCAGTGCCCTCGCAGAGTCCTGCAGCCAAGCTTGGATGTACATTTACATTCCATTAAAGGTCATTGATGACATGCCTCTGAAGTCTGACTTTTGCACCATAACAATACTTATAGGCAACTAGTCATCATATCTAGTTCTTTAATGTACTTGCATTGTACTACAGTGCGTTCATTTTCAATGGGCATATATGCGACTGAAACAGGTAGCCTAGTGCATCCCAAATTTTTCAACATGAACATTTTAATATAACATTATAGTCATTCTGGCCTTTGGCCTTTTTTGAGGAGGTGGGGTAGTGCACAATAGGCCCCTGTGGCACGGCATAAGCTTTTGTTCTTAATGGCATTTTTCCCCTTACATTACTTTTATACTTTAAGTAGTTTTTTAAACCAGTACTTTTACACTTTTACTTGAGTAAAAAGCTTCAGTTGATACTTCAACTTCTACAAAAGTCTTTTTAAACCCTGGTATCTGTACTTCTACTTGAGTAATGAATGCCATTACTTTTGACACCACTGCTACATTGCCAAAAGTATTAGGACACCCCCTTTTAATGAACAGGTTTGACTACTTTGGCTAGTAATGTCCATGAGTACAAATATAAATTTTTATGCATATAATGATATTCTAGGGAATTGTGCTTCTAATTTTATGCCAATAGTTTGGACATTACCCTTTTCTATTCTAACACGCAATGCCTCTGTGTATAAGGCAAGGTTAAAATAATTACTAATAATTTAGTCAGTGTGGAAGACACCTCTGATGTGACTTTAAATGCAGACCGTGAGCCAAAAACTCATCACCAAACACAATTCACTTGTACATATGCGTACAATACAATTTTGTGATTTTACAATGCGTACAATTTTAAACCCTTCCAAAACTAGAAATACAAATTTTTAACACATTAATTATGTTTCCATCTTTGTTGCCACAGTTTTGGAATTGCCTTTCTCTGTTCTAAAGAAGGGAGTGTCCCGATACTTTTGCCCATATGTACAAGTCATGTTTGGTGATGAGTTTTTGGCTGAAGGTCTGCATTTAGCCACACCAAAGATGTTCAGCTGGGATTAGGAATTTGCTTTCTGCAGACCAGTCAAGTTCTTTCATACTGACTGAATCAGTCTTGTGTATGTTTGGTGTGGGGTCCCAACCTCAGATTCCTTTGTGATGGCACCGCCACGTTCGGATGCTGTCCTGTTCACTCTGCTTAGACTGTGTTTTTATTCCATTTTTTACTTACAATTACTCTCACCTTTTGCACGGATAACACCGGCACTGATCATATATGACAAGCAGAACACATTCGAAACATCAGAAATCAGTTTTCTCACCCGTTTATCGACGTTTTTCCCAATTATCCAAGTTGGCCACCTGAGATTCTCCTCACCTCGGATGAGAACAATGGCTATGAGAGGGCTCCTCCGAGGCGACAAAACAAAGCACCGAGGGGAACACGCTGGGGTTCGCAACCTTCTAAGGACCAGAACGCACAGTCCACCTTTATACTAGGGCTGTCAATGAATATTCTAAATTGGAATATGTTCAATTCAATTCAAGTTTATTTGTATAGCGCTTTTTACAAAATAAATCGTTACAAAGCAACTTTACAGAAAATAATGTTTCTACAATATTTAGTAGTAGCTAGTAGTTTGTGCACATTTGACAGGATTTTAGAAAAAAATAATAATAATGATACAAGACGTAGTCAGCTAGACGATGAACTATCAATATTATTAAGTTATTATATGATTCAGTCACACATTTAGCAATAATTGTTAGTTCTGTTTGTTGATTCAAGGTTAGCATCATCTGGGGTCCTCTGAGGGTCAGCATCATCTCTTCTCAGGTGTTCTGGATCCAGACTGGAGCTTGTTTAAATCCTAGTTACCACGGGATGTAATCCCGTGGCGAAACATAGAAACAAAATACAGACATCATTAGCATAGCTGCTGATCCAACAAAGTAAAATTAGTTTAACCCAAGCTAATGAATAAAAATGCAACTTTGAACAGATGCAACTACACTCACAATTAAAAAGAAACATTATTCGAATGCTTGGCGAAAGAGATGTTTTTAATCTAGATTTAAACAGAGAGAGTGTGTCTGAACCCCGAACATTATGTATTCGAATAGTAAAAAAAAAAATATAGCGTGTTTCATTTTGTTTCATATTGTCTCGCTCCATGCTAGTGGATCTGCCGTAGAGTCAATTGGTTGATCTTTAAGATAGCGGGTTAACTCCGTGTCAGCGCGCGCTCTGATCGGTAAAGGGGCAGAGATTTCAGACCTCCGTTTTTTAAGGAGATCTGTCACAAAACTCATCATACGCGCCAAAGTTTTTTGAGCAAATTTCAAAGCCGCATCCACCCGCCATCCGCAAAAAAGCCAGTGTCTGTTCTAGAAAGGATGCAGCAAATATATTTAATGCTAATGTATGAGGCATAGGCCTACGCTGAGTTTCATTTACGATGAGATGCGCTCTAGTTCACAGTGCAAGTGAACGCGGCGCGCTGGCGCTTCCATGTCAGGGTTATCATTGTCTGCTATATTTGCTTTTTATTTATTAAAATACATGCAATTGGTTGATGAAACATTTATTAAAATTAAGATAAAATTTGTTCAAAATGAAATTAGTTTTTAAGAAAGGTTTTCTACAAAGCAAAATTTAATGAAGTGGTAAATATCATGTCTGACGATTTACAAAACTTCATTAAGTGGTAAAAACCATGTCTTCCGATATATTGCGCATCTTATGATCCTATCTAAAAAATGAAAATAATTTTTGATAAAAAATGTTTGTAAAAATATTTTAATGACACTGTTTTGGCGGTTATAGAGTTCTAATGACGGTGTTCAACTATAACCGCCGTTCTCACGGTTATATACTAACCGTCACACCCCTAGGTAAAATTGTTGACTCGTGAGATAAAGTTGTGTGCAATCTATTTAAGATACAGTTAGCATACCATTCGACCACTAGCAACATGAGGTCACATCTCAAAAATGTGCACCCAAATGAGCATGGCATAATATGTGGAACTCCAGCTAAACAGTCACATCTTGACACTTAACGTGTCTGCAACACGACAAGAGGCCATAACAGATAAAATAATTTCGTTCATTTGAAAGGACATGAGACCGATCAGTATCGCGGATGGGGCAAGCTTCGGGGAGTTCTGTCAAGCAATGGAACCAAGGTTTGGTTATTAACGTTTCATGTCAAGGAAAAGTTCCATGTTTACCACAGCACAGCTCGCTCGGAGCATTCAATGTCAGTTCTATATGCTGTAAAACTTCAATTAATATTAATAATATTGGTTTCAATCACTGAATGAAGCCTGGTATATTTGGGACAACAGTCGCAACCTTAAATTGCTTGCACAAAAATTTGTTTGTTAATTTAAACCATTATGCGCAGAGAAGTGAGGGTGAGAGAGCGTGAGGTCTGCAGTGTTGACCATTAGTTGATTTCCTTGTTTTTGTGTAGGTAATACGTTGTCATATGTTTAAACTTAAATAGACTATCTATACAAGTAGTTATATTAATATTATATTAATATATATAAATATAAAATATTCAAACGTCATTTTTGAGCAATTTTGACAGCCCTACGCAGAACATGCTCCTTCACTGGGAATGAATCACTATTTGAATTTGAGTTTTATTACTGAGGTGCCATGTAAATATATTTTTACAAGTGCTGGGCAACAATTACATTTTTAATCGCGCAATTAATTGCATTATGCTCAAAACTAATAATGCATTCAAATGCAGTGTATTGTGCACTTTTTTTTCATTTAAAAGTACTGCTATATGAACAAAAGTGCAATAATATTTGTAACCCTGGACTCCAAAACCAGTCTCTGGGGTATATTTTTAGCAATAAAAAATTATAAATTTTTCTTATATGCCCAAAATCATTAGGATATTTAAAGTAAAGCTCATGTTCCACGAAGGTATTTTGTAAATTTCCAATGGCTTGAGTTAAAAATCTAAGTTTGTGTTCTACTGAAGAAACAAAGTTACCTACATCTTTGTTGCCCTGGGGGTAAACCAATAAACAACAACTTTTCATTTTTAGGTGAACTATCCCTTTACGTTACACTTGATATTAATTTTTTTTTTCTTGCTGATCCAAAAAATTATCCGATCCATTACCCAAAACCTGCAAAATGATCTGAACCATGAGTTTAGTGATCCATTGAACCACTAGTTTATAAGTAATGTTATGTCAAGCTTTTTTTTTTATTTTTAGTGATGTTTTTCTGTGCTTCAAATGCTGAGTGAATGATTACGAGGTGTTATATATATTTCATGAATTGTACTTTTTCAACATGCCTTGTGATGTTCATTAATGTTTATTTTTTGCTTGAACTTAGGTCGCTACATAATCCATGTTATAATAAACCATGTCAGAACATGTTATTTGGAACAAAATGCTAAACATTTATTTGTAAAAAAAAATGTGAATTTTAAAACAAACCCAAATCTAATATTAATAAGACAAAAAAAATAAAATCTCTTCATATAAACAAAGGCTTTGCCTGTTCTCATTTAAAATTATTCAACCACTGCATTGGAAGTGCAATCCAAACTAAGATGCTGAATATATGGAGCATGAACAGTTTTTTTAAAATCTAAATTATATTGTATAATTTAATTTTAAAACAAAAACCGAATACTCTGATTTTAGTTTTGTAAAACTATACCGCATAAAACATCTGCATGAAACTAATACGGCAGAGGGGCTGAATGAGATGCAATTTTACTCTGACAGTAGCGATACAGTAGTTCCTTGGTTTCTTTGGCTGTAAACAAAGCAGTATAGCACCTATGAATGCTGCTTTAAAATGCATTAAAAAAAAAATAACATGAAAAGAATGTTTATCTAAACTTTTCTTAAAGTCAGTTCCCCTCAGAGATACATTCATATAAAACCCACCCCCAAATGTATTGCGATTCGTTTAACATCTCTACCATTTTAAATCATCAAATATTTGTATCTGTTTTCAACTGGCTCACGACTCAGTTGTTAAATTACTTATTCTTGGTTCACTGCACTGTAAATGAAAAATAAATAATGTTTTAAATATTATTTAATTTGAAAACTGCACGGAGACCTGATTTTGCTGCATGTGACAAAAGGATTACATTACAAAAGGCAAAAGGCTTCTCATTACAAAATTAGTGAAATGTAATAAAGTGGAATGCTTGGTGTATTCTGTGTATGTACAAAGATTTATTTCTGTGACTATGTTTGTGGACTGTTTGCAGGACCATCTATGAGAAACTGGCAAGTGCTTTTACTGAGGAGCAAGCAGTGCTTTATCATCAGAGAGTGGAAGAGATTTCACCCAACATCCGATACTGTGCATATAACATAGGTGAGACACTTTTTATGGCTAAGGCTATACATGTGTGATTGGGAGAAAGCAATGCTTTTCCCTTTAATTGCATTTCCCTTTCATTGCTTTTCCCTTTCATTGCTTTTCCCTAACTGGATCCACTGTGCACTGTTGCATGACAGAAATGAAACCATAGCGACGTGGCATGTGATACAGACAGAAGTGATGGATTTGGGGGGTCCCACGTGTTTATTTTGCCTGTATAGTTTGAGCAGTCAAGATGCAGCTTCCTTCCATTCCATACCAGATGGGGGCAGTATGCCTCAATAAAGTGAATTGGTCTACTCTAGAGTAACAAACGAGAAACGGCATAGTCTCTATGCTCCACCCCTACCTTCACAACAACACTACAGCCATGGCCGAAGCATAACCGTCCGTTCACACCGCCGTCATCTAGAGCTCTAGCCGCTCTGCTCACGACGCTGCAGAAAGATTTGTGAGTGCTCAGACGCTCTAATGTAGATTGAATGCTTATTTTGTATTTAAAGCAAACAAGCTTGTTGATCTCGTGCAGACGAACCACAAGGAGTTATAAGTTAACCTCGTTAAATATTGTTGTGGATGAAATATTAGGATCCTTTACTTAAAATGAACATTCTCAGACACCTTGGTCCACGTATCACTTGTAATTTATTTTTTATGTCCCTGTACGCAAACAGGGACACATCATAGATTAATACAAACGCTAAACAGCAATAATCAACCTGTCCTTTATTCTGCTTGGGAACTAATGTGCCAACTCTCAAGCATTCACCGTGAGACCCACGCAATTGACTTTTCGCACGCTTTCACGCCCCACACAAATTTTTTCACGCACAGAAAAACCATGAAGCAAAGAGGACACGGAGACCAACAGACTAGACAGAGCAGGTTAGTTATGATATAATAGGGCTGTGCAAAAAATCGAATGCGATTTTCATGCACCTCTCATCAGTAAAGACGCTCCTTTGGATGGTATTACTTATTTAACATGCCAACAGAAAATCTATCTGTTTCTGTTTTTATGACTGGATTCCATTATTCTGTCCATATTTTCTGCATTGTGGAAATCAAAGTGGGGCCCAATATATATTTTCCAAATGTCTTCAGGCTCTTTAAAACACCACTACCAAACTCAAACAATTACACAAGAAAAGAAAAAAGCTTTACCTCATCTTTGTCTGTGAAATATCCACCTCGTCACTGTGGGACTGGCAGTGGGAGTAAACAGTATTCACTTACACAGAAAAAGCAAGTACGAAACGCTTGGAGTGAGGGGAGATTTTTCACCAGTTTATTCATCACGGATGGTTTCATTATCTCGGGCGGATAAAAAACTAAGAAGATAAAAAATAAAGTTAAAATGTGTCACTGTTAAGGTAAAGTCTATGTGTGGGAGAGTATACTTGCATTACTGGAAGTAGCTTCTCAGCAACTTACACATACTTTGACTACTTTGTACAAACCACAGCTATTTTGCTCATATACTCTATCTGTGTTTATCTAGGAGACCAGAATGCTATAAATGACCTCATGCAGATGAGACTGAGTGCAGGAGGAGGGGGTGGCATGATGGCTGAAAAACTGGAGGTCAGGGGTCTTGTCTTTGCACTTCTGTTCCTGTTAAGTGATGAAATATACAATGTAAACTGCATTTTCTGGGAGAAAATGCCATGCCAAACTGTCTTATTAAAGTTTTTTTTTTCTCTCCGAAAATTACAATTTGATTTTATCATGCATTTTATAAAATTAGTAAGTTGCATTGGCGTGTTCACAGTCTTTACATTTGTGTTTTCTCTCTGTCTCTCAGGCGCTGATTACTCAGACAAGAGCAAAGCAGGCAGCTGTGATGAGTGAGGTTGAGTGGAGAGGCCGTACAGTGCCTGTCAAAATTGACAAGGCCAGAATCTTCCTGCTGGGTCTGGCAGACAATGAAGCTGCTATTATACAGGTACATAAACAATCTCATTCCCAATTTTTTTTGTGTGTGGTACTCATAATGACAAAAGTGACTTTTGCCCTTCCTGTTGTTAAAATGAGTTGTAATCAACTAAGATGTATTGGTTGACATCAGTTCAGACTTGTATTAGTTAATAAAAAATACAAGTGACAGGCTGCACGATCCAAGCAGATGGGATGTCCATTTAGCAAAATGCAGTGCAGATGCTGTGTAGGGCTGGGCGATATATGGCCAAAAAAATCTTCTCCTTTTTGGCTTAAATACAATTTTCTATTTGGATAAAAAATGATTTACTTAAAACATTCTGCCCAGTGTTTATATTAAAGGAAATGAAAACAAAAATAGTGAAATTAAAGGCTGGGCTATCCATTATATGCAAAACGGGGGCAAAAATCACATTATATTCTAACATTGTAACATTAAAAAAAAAAAAAGCTTTTTAAAGCAGATCAATTCATTAAGCTAAAAATTAAAGTAAATAAACACAAGAGCACAGATTAGTTGCATTTCATTTTGATTACCCCATTACTGCCATCTGTTATCATAAAATACACTTACTTGTAGGTTTAAAATTGTACATGACACAATTATTGCACTGCTATTCTTTTGCGCTCCGGCTGTTTGGGGTTTGGTAGCTGCTTTAAACTATACGTGTTAACTAGGGCTGTCACTTTTGTGAAAAAATCATTTTCGATTTTTAAGACACAAGTGTTTAAGACAATCTTGCAATGGTCCTTTTCATAACTCAGAATGTCCTGTAACTAGATGCGCAAATTTGCTTCTACCGGGACTGCGAGACCTCCAGACGCGCGTAAACGCGTCTTTACATTGACTTAACATTGGAATAATTCGTGGCAGACACTCTATTCACGTTTAGTGTGAACGCATAGAGGTTGATTTCGACGTCACTGGGTCTTTCGAGACAGAAGCCCACCAGGGTGGCGCAGAAGACCACCACAACCGTGCGTTAGGGACAGGAGCCCACCAGGGCGGCGCCGAAGACCACCACAGTGGGATTGATGATACAGGACAGCAAGTCTTCGGCTGAGACTTGACGAGACTCTGGAAGTTCAGCAGAGACGTTGAGAGGCTCTGGTAGTTCAGCATAGACGTGGAGAGACTCTGGTAGTTCAGCAGAGACGTGGAGAGACTCTGGTAATTCAGCAGAGACGTGGAGAGGCTCTGGTAGTTCAGCAGAGACGTGGAGAGGCTCTGGTAGATCCTTGGTGTTTTGACTGGATTCAGGAAGATCAATGGTGACTTGATGGTCAACTGTGGCTGTCATCTTGTGCCATGGCTCTGGGCTGGCGGCCATCTTGCGCAGTGGCGCTGGGCTGGCGACCACCTTGTGCTGTGGCGCTGGGCTGGCGGCCATATTGTGCAGTGGTGCTGGGCTGGCGGACCTCCTGCCTGTAGACCCCGGTCTAGAGTCGGCCATCCCACCCGGAGAGACCGGTGTGGCTGGGGTATCCCACGGAGACCGATGTTTAACACTAATATTGGGCATAAATGAACATGTTAAATATAAAGTATTTAAAACAGGTAAGTTCATATGTTTGGAGTAAGTTTAATTGAACTGATGCATCAGTCATACAGCGCTCCGGACAGCGCTCCGGATGAGACCGACACACCACCACAAAAACAAGAATGAGATGCGTTCTAACATAACGGTGGCATTAAACTCAGTTAGTGAGGGCTCGTTTAAAATATTGCACATATAAAGGCTGTTCAGATTACTTGTTAAAGTGCAATGAAATACCTTATATCTGGAGACAATGTACATCTGTTTGTGGATGGAGACTTTGTAACGGCCGAAATGATGCATCACATTATAGTTTGGAGTGCATGAAAATAATAAGGCGGCAGAGTGAACTTATCATCCATAGTGGTCCACTATGGATGATAAATTCGCTTTGCCACCTTGTTAATATTTTGTCTTTATTTGTATCGCCAAGAAAGAGTTAATCTCTCATGTTTGAGAAGACCGCGATGCCGTGTAGCAGCCTTTTCTATCTCTATCATTTCATGGATATAACGAGTTGTAAAGCTCTTCAAAGGTGTAAAGGCCCTTGTCACCCATTATATCACCCAAGGAGTGAATCCCTTTGTCGTACCACTGTCGACACTGGCCAAACTTAATAGGGTGCTTTCCAATGAGCAAACCATAGTTATTAAAGATAGGAGAGTAGGGATTCCATTTAGAGCTGATATCACATGCTTTTCCTGCTGCTCTCCATACTGAAAGAACGTGTGACACTAAAGGACCGAAACGAAGTTTACTTTTATTTATAGGGATATTAGCAAATAAAACTTCGTCCAACTTTAGAGGAAGAACCAGATTCTCCTCCAGGGAACGCCAAGAGACATCAATTCCACCATCATACCAGCTGAACAAGGGACGTAATGTAAAAGCCCAGTGATACAACTTAAAGTTGGGGAGTGAGAGTCCACCAGCAAATCTATCTCGTTCCATTGTGGAAAGTTTAAGACGTGGTCGTTTGCCATTCCAGGCAAATTTGGTGATTATGCTCTGTAACCTGTCCCAAAAACGGGACGGAGGAGGCAAGGGCAGCATGGAACTTACAAAGTTAATTCGAGGTAGTACATTCATTTTGATAATCGAGACACGTGATCTAAGAGAATTTGGAAGTGACAACCAATTGTCCAGGTTACAAGAAATTTTAGACAGAATACCCTCATAGTTGGTTTTAATTATATACTGCAATGAAGCACCAATCGTGATACCCAAATACTTAAATTGCTGAACCACTGGTATATCTGAGGGTAGAGCTGTGTTTCTCATTGCGTCATTCAGTGGAAGAAGTGCCAACTTTGACCAGTTTATTTTATATCCGGAAATCTCGCCAAAGCGGCCAAAGATTGTTAAGATGTTACGTATGGACTGCAATGGGTTACCTAAATAAAGAAGGACATCGTCTGCGTACAACGAAATATGTTGACTGGTTCCACATATTGTGATTGGGGTGATGCCTTTATCTATGCGTATGGTCTGTGCAAGTGGCTCAAGCGACAGTGCAAAAAGAAAAGGACTTAGAGGGCATCCCTGACGAGAGCCTCTGGCTATGTCAAACAACGAAGAACAAGTTCTACCTGTCAACACCATGGTGGTGGGATTTGCATACAACACTTTGATCATACGAATGTAAGAGGACCCCAAAGCCATAACCTTCAACACAGACCACAGATATGGCCATTCCAGACGATAAAGGCTTTCATAGCATCTAGAGAAAGAACAGCAGCAGGAACAGTTGATGAAGAAGTGCCATATATTATATGGAGTAATCTTCTAACATTATCAGATTCCAACCTGGTTCTAATAAAACCAGTCTGGTCACAGTTAAAAAGCTTAGTCATGACTGGCTGAAGCCTTTGTGCAAGCAATTTAGCATACATTTTTAGATCAGCATTTAGCAGAGACAAAGGCCTATAACTTGAGCAATCATTTGGGTCCTTGTCTTTTTTTTGAACAAGAGTGAAATAACGGCAATATTCACATCTCTAAAAAAAGACCCTCTTTCAACAGCAGCTTGAATCATATCAAAAAGGAGAGGGCCCAAAGTGTCCCAAAAGGTTGTGTAAAATTCAGGGGGAATTCCATCCAACCCAGGAGACTTACCGCTACGCATATCGGAAACAGCCTCCTTTAGCTCATCTAAGGTTATGGGGGTATCTAATTGTAAAGAGTCTTCCTCAGATAGTTTAGGAAGCAGTATTTGTTTTAGAAAATTGTCACACGCATCCTGGTTATGCAATACCTCCGAGCTGTATAATTCAGAGTAAAAGCTGCGAAAGGTATTATTAACCAGTGAGGGTTCATTAAGAATGTCACCATCTTTGGACTTGATTGCGCTGATATCTGAAAAATGTTCATTTGACCGCAATCTAAGAGCGAGTAAACTGCTGGGTCTAGACCCATTAAAATAGTACAACTGCCGCGTCCTATGAATTAAAAATTCTGCGCGCTGCTTCATAATAGCATTTATCTCTTTGTTCACAAGATTAAATTGAAGCCTTACATCCTCATCATAACTTTGTTGTAAAAGGAGATCTAAAGCTGAGAGTTTAGACTCTAAACCGTGTAATCTAGATGAACAAACTTTCCTTATGCTAGAAGCATAACACACAGTAAAGTTCCTAATAAACCCCTTGATAGCATCCCAGAGTATGCGTGGGTCCTCGACTGAACCTTTATTTATATTGACAAAGTCTATTAGTTGACTTAAGAACTTGGATTTGAATGCTTCGTCTCAGAGAAGTGTGGTGTTGAAACGCAATCTAGGGGCCCGAGCTGGATTAGAGGTAAACAAAACAGAAGCAATCACTGCCTTGTGGTCAGAAAATGCCACTGGCAATAAGCTAACATTAACAATGTTATGAAACAAGCCTCTAGAAGAAAAAATAAAGTCAATTCGCGAGAAAGATTTGTGTCTAGATGATAAATGTGTGAAGGCTTTAATATCAGAATTTAGTATACGCCAAAGATCCACCACCCCAGTATCATTGATCCAGGAGCGTAATAAATCAAAAGCATATTTTTGATCTAAATTTTCGGAGTTTCCTGACCTGTCAACTGAATAATCAACAACAGCATTAAAATCAGCGCCAATAATAAATTTAAAGTCAGAAAGCTCCAGAAGTACCTTAGTTATCTGTTCATAAAATTATTTTTCAAAATTATTAGGAGCATAAATTGAAACCAGAGCAACATCTCTATTTTCTATATTTACTTTCGCAACTGCTATTCTACCTTTGCTATCTGCCCAAGTATCCAACAGTTTAAGGCGCAGATTACGCTGACATATCATTGCTACCCCTTCGGATTTATTTGAAACTGAGGAGCAAGCAAGAACACGAAAAAAACGATTTGACATACGATCAGTATCCCTTTTAACCAGATGAGTCTCTTGTAAGAAGGCTATATTTATTCTCTTTCTCCGCAAAAAGTCCAAAGTAGAAATTCGTTTCACTGGATTATTCAGGCCCCGTACATTGAGGCTAAGAACGTTTAAATTGACACCATCAGCCATTTAAGAAGCAATAGAAAATTAGAAAATGTAGTCAACATGAGAAAGCAGATTATATATTGGAGAAAAAAACGGGAAGGAGAGGGGAATTTAAACTCTGGTCCAGGCTTAAATGAACAAGTATTAGAACAATATAAAAACAAAAACAGAACAAGGAGAAGATTGGGTGCACCCATGTCTATAACTCCTGTTGTACAAAATGAAAAACTATTAGTAATTCATCGTTTGATGATACTAGCAACTTTCGCGTCCAGCCCAGACTCCAGCTTAGTGAAAGAGTCATTCAACAGCTTTTGCGTTCGCCGTCCTTCTTCTGCCACGACTTCGGCGATGTGTTTAAGCAAAGCATCATGTGAAAAATCAAGAAACGAGCTCTCATGGCTAACTGCATGATCGCTGCTAGCACTAGCCTCGCTAGAAACAGTAACGTTACAATCTGCCGAAAAGCCTCGGGGATGGTCTAGCTTGTTTTGTTTTGACGGCTTGGGCATGATGAACTAACAATGAATTTTAAATAATAATAATAATAGACCATAACATATGAAAGAGAATGACCAGCATGACTGGTCCACAAGGCGGTGCTGGTTGCATTTGAGGTACAGGTCATGGGGTTTCTCAGATTTCCCTTGAGACCGGTAAGCATTAGCCTCGATAGTAGTCGTGTCTTCTTCATTGCGTATTTTTATATTTTGAATGTATCCCTCCACTGCATACTGTAACCCCTTTTGCCTCAATATGGAGGATATCGCGGAGGTATTGCTCCAAAAAAGGTCACTGACACGCACGGGTATACCTCTTCCCGTCATGGCAATATGTCGTGCTGGTCGTGTTTGACCATTTGTTTGTCGGAGGTAGCAACAGTAACTAAGGGGGGCGGGGCTCGGCGAAAGGCTAATTATGATTGTAAGCCAATTTCTCTAGCTTTGTAGGAGACAAGATCACTGCCCCAATATCATATGGGCTACATGCTTCTCTTTCCAATTGGATCCAAGTGGAGTGTATAAAGTTGGGATCTAGCCACATTATAATAGTATGGAGAGCGCTGGCATAGTAATAAAGAGAAATTAGGGAGGACCAATCCACCTTCAGCTTTAGGTTTACAAATATGAGCTTTACTTATTCGATGGGCTTTATAATCCCATAAAAAAAGAGAAAATTATTGAATACAATTGCTTGAAAAAAAATCTTAGGTAAAAATATTGGGATGTTCTGAAAAAGAGAGAGGATTTGAGGAAGAAAAATAATTTGAATAATAGTAACCCTACCTACCAAGGAAATAGGAAGTGATCTCCAAAACTGAATATTATTTTTCAATTTAGACACTAGAGGGGGTAAGTTAACCTTAAATAATGACTGAAAATCCTTTTGTAGTGTCAATTCCTAAATACTTAAATTTTTACTGTTATTTTAAAGTAGAATCATTGTATAACAAAGATTTCGAACCTTTATAAGCATTTTTTCACCAGTTTATCAGGTACCCTGAAAATGTACCAAAATTAGATAGTTTCCAGGATTTTTGCAATAGTAAAATGGGGCTTAGTAATATATAACGGGATGTCGTCAGCATACAGTGAAATCTTACTTAATGTATTCTCTGTGCTATATCCATGTATATTAGGGTTGGAACGAATAGTGTGTGCTAAGGGCTCGAGTGCCAAAGAAAAAAGTAAGGGAGATAAAGTGCAACCCTGCCTGGAACCTCTGTGTAGTTGAAATGTTGACGAGAACATCTTATTAGTCAGAATTCTTGCAGAGGGCTTAAGGTAAAGAATCTTTATTCACTTTTCGAAACTGTCAACAATATCAAACTTTCTTAAGACTTAAAGCATAAGACCACTCCCAATTGGTCAAAAGTTTTCTCTGCATCAAGAGAAACGATAACCAGGTCATCTGCATGTGTGTTGTGGGAGTAAATTCTATTAAAAAGACATCTAAGATTAGAAAAGAGATTACTGAACTCTTTGTTCTGCATTGAGGAACAAATTAGGTCTTTTGGACCTAGAGTGGGGAGATCACAGTTATCCAAGAAATTTTCAGCAGCCAGGTCATTGATTGAGGCTCAAACAGATTGAGAACTGTTTGCATCTATTAATTTTTTTCCGGATTTCAATTATTCAGACGTTTTAGTGAACATTGTTATCGGAGGAGCAGCGGTGCTGGTCAAATGCTTCAGGACGCGCAGACAGGGGAAGCGAGCGGGAGCGCTCGTCAGACTCAGGAAGCGCGGATTTCGAACGCCGTTGCCTAGCATCCATCTCGCAAATCTCCGCTCTCTACCCAACAAAACGGACAAACTCCTTCTGCTTTCTCGGACAAATAAGGATTTCACACACTCTGCTGCTCTGTGTTTCACGGAAACCTGGCTGAATGACACCATACCGGACAGCGCGCTCCATCTGCCGGGCTTTCAGCTGTTTAGAGCGGATCGCGACGCAGAATCAACGAGGAAATCGCGTGGCGGCGGGACATGCTTTTACATCAACGAACAGTGGTGTACAGATGTAACTGTTAAAGAAGACGTGCTGCTCAAATCTCAAAACACTCTTCATTAACTGCAAGCCGTTCTATTCGCCGCGGGAGTTTCACTCGTTCATTCTGGTCAGTGTTTACATCCCTCCGCAAGCGAATGTAAGCTCAGCTTTACAGAAACTCGCTGATCAGATCACAGAGACAGAACAACATCACCCGGACTCTGTTTTAATAATTCTCGGGGACTTTAATAAAGCCAATCTCTCCCGTGAACTGCCAAAATACAGACAGCATGTTACATGTCCCACAAGAGACAGTAATATATTGGATCACTGTTACACCACAATAAAGGATGCATTTCACTCTGTTCCACGAGCAGCTTTGGGACGTTCTGATCACCTTCTGGTTCATCTTATACCGTCCTACAGGCAGAAACTAAAATCAGCTAAACCTGTATCAAGGACTGTTAAAAGATGGACTAATGAAGCAGAGCAGGATTTACAATCTTGTTTTGACATCACTGATTGGAGTGTTTTTGAAGCTGCTGCCACCGATCTGGATGAACTCCGAGACCGTAACATCATATATCAGTTTCTGTGAGGATATGTGTATTCCTACAAAGACTCAACTAATTTACAATAATGACAAACCGTGGTTCACTGCAAAACTCAGACAGCTCCGTCAGGCCAAAGAAGATGCTTACGTGAAGGGGGACAATGTCTTGTATAAACAGGCTAAATACACACTGGAAAAAGAGTTCAAAGTGGCAAAGAGGAACTATTCTGAAAAAATAAGGACTCAGTTCACTTCCAACGACTCAGCATCAGTGTAGAAAAGTCTAAAGAAGATCACCAATTACAAGACACCACCCCCCAGCACTGTGGAGAATCAATGACTGGCAGACGATCTGAACGAGTTTTACTGCAGGTTTGAAAGAACACCTATCACCTGCCCTGAACGCCTCCCCACACAACCATTCACACCATTCACAACGCCTGCATCCAGCCCTGAATGCCTCTCCAAACAAACGTTCACACCATTAACAGCTCCTGCAACCCATCCTGAACACCTCTCCAATCAAGCACTCTCACCATTCTCCCCTCCTGCATCTCCCCTCTCCCCCACACCTGCAATTCAGATCAGCGAGGATGCGGTGCGCCAGGTCTTCTGGAAGCAGAAAAGGAAAAAAGCATTGGGCCCAGATTGTGGTACACCAGCCTGTCTAAAATCCTGTGCTGACCAGCTGGCCCCCATCTTCACAAAGATCTTCAACAGATCGCTGGAGCTGTGCGAAGTCCCTTCATTCTTCAAACGCTCCACCATCATCCCCATCCCTAAGAAAACCAAAATTACAGGACTAAATGACTACAGGCCTGTGGCTCTAACGTCTGTAGTCGTGAAGTCATTTGAGAAACTGGTGCTGGGCCACCTGAAGGACATCACTGACATACAGAGCAAACAGGTCTGTGGACGATGCAGTAAACATCGGACTGCATTATGTTCTGCAACACCTAGACAGACCGGGGACTTATGTGAGGATCCTGTTTGTGGACTTCAGCTCGGCCTTCAACACGATCATCCCAAACCACCTCCTGCCCAAACTAAATCAGCTCTCCGTGCCCACCTCCATCTGTCAGTGGATCAACAGCTTCCTGACAGACAGGCAGCAGCTAGTGAGGCTGGGAAAATACACATCCAGCACCCGTACAATCAGCACCGGAGCTCCCCAGGGCTGCGTTCTCTCCCCACTGCTCTTCTCCCTGTACACTAATGATTGCACGTCTAAGGACCCCTCTGTCAAGCTCCTGAAGTTTGCAGACGACACCATACTCATCGGCCTCATTCAGGATGGTGACGAGTCTGCTTACAGACAGGAGGTAAAAGAGCTGGCTGTCTGGTGCACTCTCAACAACCTGGAGCTTAACACGCTCAAAACAGTGGAGATGATTGTGGACTTCAGGAGAAACCCCCCTGCACTCCCCCCACTCACCATCATGAACAGCACTGTGACTGCAGTGGAGTCATTCAGGTTCCTGGGCACCACTATCTCTCAGGACCTGAAGTGGGACAATCACATTGACTCCATTGTGAAAAAGGCCCAGCAGAGGTTGTACTTCCTTCGCCAGCTGAGGAAGTTTAACCTGCCACAGGAGCTGCTGAAACAGTTCTACTCCACCATCATCGAATCCATCCTCTGTACTTCAGTAACTGTCTGGTTCAGCTCAGCTTCTAAATCTGACCACAGAAGACTACAGAGGGTAGTCCGGACTGCTGAGTGAATCATTGGTACAACCCTCCCTTCTATTCAAGAACTGTACTTATCCAGAGTGAGAAAAAGGGCTGTCAAAATCACTCTGGACCCCTCATATCCAGCACACTCCCTCTTTGAACTGTTGCCATCTGGTCGACGCTACAGAGCACTGAGCACTAGAATGACCAGACACAGGACCAGTTTCTTCCCCCAGGCAATCCATCTTATGAACAGCTGATAATAACTGCGAATACACTACAATTTATATTTATATACACATACACTTATTTATCTAACACACATACTTAGTATACACTTACATTTTGCACATAATACACATGTACATACATA
>NC_068394.1:21179198-21180480 GCF_023724105.1 Carassius gibelio
TAAAAGGGGTACATGGAACAAGGCTTTAAATGGCGCTGTTCAAAATATCAATACAACAATATATTGTGATGCATTCCTTGCTGATTCGCGTATCGATATGGATGATTATGTATTGATACAGCAGCAAATGCTTCGATGCAGTTTTGAAAAAGAAACAATAAAGGAGACAATTTTAAGTTTAAAATAATAATAGCCCTGGGATTAGAAACTGAAATGTCTTAAATTGTCCCAAACTGATGGCTTTTTCTTCTCTGTTCTACAGAATAATTAAGAACAGCGGTTATAGTAAAAACTATAGAAAACGCTTCCTCTACATTTTCTGGGCCTCTACATTTTCCACTTTCTACACATTTTCCAATATCCTCTGTCTCCTGGCTTGCTTCTTTCTGCTCTTTCTGTCACTTGTGTCTCTACATTTCCCTATTTTTCTCCCTCTATCTCCATCTCCACATTTGATCTATTACTTTCCACTCTCTGTCCATCTAGGAACAAGGCTCAATTTACTATTTCAGCATTTATCTATTATTTTAATCATTACTACTACTCTTGCGACAAATCAATAAGTACACCTTAAATATTGATACAAAACATTAAAAAACTGACACACTGGAATATAGTGATTAATATTATTACTGTTGTAGTTGTCTAAAATTTAACACCTTTGCAATGTAAACAAATTTGTTATTGCATTTTTTTATTGACATTGATATTTTTACATTTATTTCCAGAGAGATATTGAGTTTACAGGCTAAAGTGGTCTTGCTGTTGTAAACTCTGTTGCTATTGTAGGAAAAAAAATATTCGCGTCACATTTAAAATATAATTATATTTAAATTCATTTCTGAATTGTTTTTATTTTTATAATAATTCAGAGATTGAGAAAATCTGAATAAGCCTTAAGAGTGTTGTGATAATTATTTTAAAGGCACTCTAAGTGTTAAAAAAAATAAGTACTGTAATATAAAAAGTTTAGTCAAATAACATTGAAAAGACCAGACCCCTCGATGCCTGTGAAACTTTTCTCCCTCAAACTGCACGCTAGTGTTACTTCTACACTACAGGCTACACACAGCAATATAAACAACATATCTGAATGTTCTCACATCATCACATCGTCCTTGTAAAATTATAAGTAAATAAACATCAAAATCACTTTGCTGAGAATGAAACACCACTTACCAGCTGCCACGGTATCGAAAATATCCTCTAGCAATTAAAAAATGTGCATGCGACGTGAGGAATGGTCTCGGTCGGATGAGGTTGTCGTCTTCAGGTGAAAAGT